>NC_136887.1:36450043-36462332 GCF_949152265.1 Phoxinus phoxinus
TGGGGGTGATGGTGATGCTGGTGATGGTGATGCTGGTGATGCTGGTGATGGTGATGCTGGTGCTGATGCTGGTGCTGGTGTGGGTGCTGGGGGTGATGGTGATGCTGGTGATGGTGATGCTGGTGATGCTGGTGATGGTGATGCTGGTGATGCTGGTGATGGGGGTGCTGGGGGTGCTGGTGATGGTGATGCTGGTGCTGATGCTGGTGCTGGGGGTGATGCTGGTGATGGTGATGCTGGTGATGCTGGTGATGCTGGTGATGGTGATGCTGGGGGTGCTGGTGATGCTGGTGATGCTGGTGCTGGGGGTGCTGGTGGTGCTGGTGCTGGGGGTGCTGGTGGTGCTGGTGATGGGGGTGCTGGTGATGCTGGTGGTGCTGGTGTTTGTGCTGATGATCACAGATAAAAATAAATTTACATTTGAAATACCTGACTTATGACTGTAAAGATAAAATAATGTTCATTTGAAAATACATGATTTATGACTGTAAAGATAAAATATACATTCGAAATACAATTTATTATAAAAATGAAAGAAAAAGTCTATTTGAAATGCATGATCGCATATGAAATGCATGATTTATGAAAATCATGTCCATGCTGCTTAAATTACAGCTACTGCTTTGCTTTTAAGGTTTGCTCCCTGAGCCTTGGTCTTACCAGACTTATCTACAAGGCAGAGGGACAGTGTTGGTCATGAGGTGACCTCTGGGGACCACTGCAGCTCCGAGATCCCAGTTAGCCTGAGGCCACAGGGCACCCAGTTACCATGTGTGGCCACAGGAGGCCTGGCAGGAGTCTAGGTGAAGGAGAGGCTTTGTACTGGTCACGGTTTTCAGATACGAACCCAAGCGCAGACAGTATTCAATATACACCGTTTTATTGACAAACAGAAAACAAAAACCCACGAGGGGGCAAACGAACATTAACAAGGCAAATAAATACTGACAAGATGCTGACCTTGACAATTAATATACAGTAATTCTGACAATACACTAGACTGGTTTACTCACAGACAGGATACAAAACGAACAAGTAACAACCACAAGGAGATTATATAAGGGAGACCATCACAAGGGCACAGGTGACACTGATGAAACAATGATGACTGAAGGAGGAGAACAAGGGGGCGTGGTAAAGACACAAGACAACGCAAACACACAGCCCAAAACATGAGTCTGTCATGATCCTGCCTCAGAACTAGAATAAAACAAGGATAGAGGACAGAATCATGACAGTACTGGCAGGGAGAAGACTACTTCCCTATTCACCACAAAGGGTTAGCCAGCGGCAGCAAGCAGGAGGCGAGAGGAAGAGGCAGAGAAATAATAGACAAGCATGCATCTTCCTGCACTAGACGCATCACAACACCCTGTGCATCACACACACATACACACACAACCCATCCATGGGTTCAGCCGATACCTCTCTGCTTTACATACAGCCGTTGCTGTTATTTCTCTTATCTCGGTTTTAAACCCTGATATAATCATGACTGTACTTTTTGTACTCTTCATGAGACAGTTTTTCACTGTTTTATGGACTGTTGTCGTCTTGTGCCACTGTTCTCCATGTTGGACGATCTTTTTAAATTGTTCGGTGTAGTTTTTGATTTTAGGTTACAGGTATTTCCAAAAAAAGAGGAAGCAGCACTGTAAGAATAAAAGGTGCCTGGAGGAACCTTTTGGGGTTCTTCACTTCGCCACACCGGCGGAGCCGTCTGTAGATCCTCTAGGCACCCTTTAAACAGGGCCGGTTCTCTGAGGAACCACACAGGTTTCCTGAGGAACTCTTATATAAGGCACTGTGTGGAACCGCTTTGGGTGCCTCCAGGAACCACATTTAATTTTTATTTTATTTTATTACTTTCATGTTGTTACTATGGTATGGTTACCATTAATTTCTATTATAATAAACAAACTGAACCAAATACAAAATTAGAATAGTTTATTACATATTAGATCCATTTTAATACATACACTTCTATGCACAATATCAATGAATACACATAAAAAATGTGTATAATACATAAGCAACATGAATAATCAACCATAGGCTATACAAAAAAGACATGAACAAAATCCAGCAACATAAATAATAATCAACCATGTGTATACAATAGGCTATACAAGAAAAGACATCAACAAAATGCATGGAAACACATATGTTCCATATGCATATGCTCCATAAATCAATGTAAAATATGAACATTTTGACTAATTAAAAACGTCCATCTTCACTTAACTTTAAAACATTTGTGTCTCAGTCCGCTTGTTAAGTCTAACGTCACTGTTTCCAAGTCCAAAAACAAACAACACACGGGGCTAATATACATCCATTGTGCTGTAATATTCCTGAAAATTATGATCCTCCTAACTTTTATCTCTAAACCGAAATCTCAGATGGTTAGTTATTCAGCTATTTTGAATCATAAAACGTTAAGTCTGGGATGCCGTGAGACTGGAGACTGTAATGTACACTATGGCTTTTGAAAAGTTTAATTGTGTGACTTAAATCAACAGTGACCGGGAACACTTCCCGTAAATCCTGATGTACTCGTTACATCATAAGAAGGATGGCGTCTACGCTAATATTAGTCTCTCTGTCTATCCTAAGGTTTACCGCTGTCCACCGGAACCAGGCCGGATCCAGATCTGATGAAGGACCAGCGCCAGGACACGACGACGCCGCTGACCTGAAGTGTCAACCAGTCTCTCCTCCTCTCCACTCCGACTTCAACCAACCGGAACTGGACAAATACTCTGATTCATTCTGAACTTCTGACCTGTAATGCTCCTGAATCATAATCATACACTGTTCACTCATTGGCCAGAGGAGAACTGGCCCCCGACTGAGCCTGGGTTCTCCCAAGGTTTTTTCTCCATTCTGTCACCTGATGGAGTTTTGGTTCCTAAATGGGGACATTTAATATTCAACAATATTATAGATCTGCCTTAAAGGTGGACGATGATGAAATTGTTTTTTGTATTATTTTCATGTTATCACTGTGAAGCTGCTTTGATACAATCTGTATTGTAAAAAGCGCTATATAAATAAAGGTGACTTGACTTGACTTGACTATACCATTCGAGTTCCTCTAATTTCCCCCAAAGCACTTCGAGGTCTCATGGTAATGAAAAGGTGACTCCAGAACCTCTGAACTGAATACAAAGTGCTTAAAGGATCCCATAAGTTCCAGCAAGAACCGCAAAGATTGTCATAGCTCCCCCAGTAACCCTACTATAGGAGAACGAGCTTTGAGGCACCTAAATTACATTTTTAAGTTCCTTGAGTATCCGACAGGATATTTGAGGCACCTTTAGTTTTTACAGTGAGTGTAAACTCTTTAATTTTATTTTGGGAAGAGCAAAGAGGCTGTATGAGTAGGCTAGATTAAATAAGGTTAAAGGATCTACAGGTGAGGCGGTTTTTATTCTGAAGCACCCATAGATGGATATATTTGTATTTTCATAACATTTTTTGAAAGTTAACATTGAGCTTAAATGTAATGACCCAATCAAGAGTGGTTTCATTAACGAGTGCTGTTGGACACACGAGAGTTTGACTGGGACATGGAAGTGAGGAGCTGTGTCAAGAGACTGAAGACAAACTGTCTGAGGATAGGAACTGTACAGGTTTTGCATCTATTGTATCTGCATATTTTTCTGTCTTTACTGGTTTATTTATTTATGTTCCTGTTAGTCTAATTGTGGCTTGTTTTATACACCAACGATGTGTGAATATGAGGAATTAGTTAATTGCTTTTTCATTGTCACTGGATGTCACGATTTGTTTTTTGTTTATGTCTCATGTCATGCTTCATGTCTGTCATGTGATCCCGTTAGTCATGTGATCCTGCCATGTGTTCCCTTGTCTGATGTGTCATGTTTTCATTGGTTCATTGTTTCATTGTTCACAGGTGTCCCTTGTCTTGTCATTAGTCTGGTATGTATTTAAGCCCTCATGTTTGCCATGTGTCTTTGTCAAGTATTGTTTCCCTGTATCCACTGTTGGTAAGTGTCATGTTCATGTTTTTGAGTTCATGCCACGTCATGCTTTTGTTTTGTGTTTGATCTTGTTATGTTTATTAATAAACTGCCTTTGGGCTCTCATCTACACGTGCCTCCAGTGGGTCCCTTACACTGGAAAAGGGTGAGTAACATTCAGCTACATCCCACACAAAGCTTGTATGGTGTTTATCCCACAGCTCTTCAGAATTAGTGCTTTGAATCTGAACCATTTCTAATAAGGACTGTCTTTGTATATCTAACATGTCTAAAGGGACTTATTTTAAGCCTTAACGTTTGAGTTGTTTTGGATTTGTGCAGTTTACTTTTTTACAAATACACATTATTTTTCAATTTTTTTGAAACATAATCAAATACACTTTTTTTGTTCTTTAATATTGAACCATTTAATAGTTTGCCCTGTAGGCATTTACAGGCACATCATTTATTGACTGTCATAAATTTAACTTCTGTTTAATACTCTTGAAATTGTTGCTTTTGTATTTATGCCATCACCCCATGAATCCAATTTAAGACTTGTTTGCCTGTCCATTGTCTCAATGGCCCTTTTTTATTTGTGCGTTTCCCCCTCTCTTGTATTTCTGCTCTTGACCTTGCATTTTTTTTCTAAGCCTATTTTTGTTGTTGCTTTTTGTGTTTAATGTCTTCCATTTATCTTTAATTTATGTTCCTTGCCTTTTATTAGTCATTATGCTGTTTAATGACCCTTTCCCATTGACTATTTTATGCCCATTCCTATTTTACTTAAATGGTTATGGTTTGTATTGAAATGAACTGTATAAATAATTTTGTATTTACTGTTTGTTTATTTTTTTATTTTCACACTTAGCCACTAAATGCAAACGTCTTATGCCCTTTTCTGCTTTGTGAACATTTTTTTCCCCTCCCCCTCTATGTCCTTATGCCCATTTGTATTTGTTAACTGTCAACCCTGCATCAACTACATGATAAACTTTATTTGCATCTCAAAGTCATTTAAGCCTTGTGTCTTCAGCTCTGCCTAGATCCCTGCCTCTAATGGCTCCATCTCAGTTGGTTGTCCCCCTGGTTCCATCTGGGCCATTCACCAAACGGCCACCTATCCATTCATCGACTGTGCCATTGCCCTACATCCTGGTGATCCTGCTGGGGCTTTTGGCCATGTTCTCCCTTGCTGTACCTTCTGTGATCTCCTCCAAACCTATGTCAGCACCCACCTTAGTCACACCTTTCACCAGCTCCACATCTTTGAGCTGCCACTCATCCTTTTTTGCACAGTTTTGTATTCCTGTTTAGGTGTACTTGTAACTCATGCTAATTTATTTGTCCCTTTTGTATAGATGTTAATGTTTTGTGTTTGTTTTGTGTTTGTTTTGTGTTTATGCTGTTGACTAAAGAGTCCCAGGGGTAGAGTCCCAGGGGTAGAGTCCCAGGGGTAGAGTCCCAGGGGTAGAGTCCCAGGGGTAGAGTCCCAGGGGTAGAGTCCCAGGGGTAGAGTCCCAGGGGTAGAGTCCCAGGGGTAGAGTCCCAGGGGTAGAGTCCCAGGGGTAGAGTCCCAGGGGTAGAGTCCCAGGGGTAGAGTCCCAGGGGTAGAGTCCCAGGGGTAGAGTCCCAGGGGTAGAGTCCCAGGGGTAGAGTCCCAGGGGTAGAGTCCCAGGGGTAGAGTCCCAGGGGTAGAGTCCCAGGGGTAGAGTCCCAGGGGTAGAGTCCCAGGGGTAGAGTCCCAGGGGTAGAGTCCCAGGGGTAGAGTCCCAGGGGTAGAGTCCCAGGGGTAGAGTCCCAGGGGTAGAGTCCCAGGGGTAGAGTCCCAGGGGTAGAGTCCCAGGGGTAGAGTCCCAGGGGTAGAGTCCCAGGGGTAGAGTCCCAGGGGTAGAGTCCCAGGGGTAGAGTCCCAGGGGTAGAGTCCCAGGGGTAGAGTCCCAGGGGTAGAGTCCCAGGGGTAGAGTCCCAGGGGTAGAGTCCCAGGGGTAGAGTCCCAGGGGTAGAGTCCCAGGGGTAGAGTCCCAGGGGTAGAGTCCCAGGGGTAGAGTCCCAGGGGTAGAGTCCCAGGGGTAGAGTCCCAGGGGTAGAGTCCCAGGGGTAGAGTCCCAGGGGTAGAGTCCCAGGGGTAGAGTCCCAGGGGTAGAGTCCCAGGGGTAGAGTCCCAGGGGTAGAGTCCCAGGGGTAGAGTCCCAGGGGTAGAGTCCCAGGGGTAGAGTCCCAGGGGTAGAGTCCCAGGGGTAGAGTCCCAGGGGTAGAGTCCCAGGGGTAGAGTCCCAGGGGTAGAGTCCCAGGGGTAGAGTCCCAGGGGTAGAGTCCCAGGGGTAGAGTCCCAGGGGTAGAGTCCCAGGGGTAGAGTCCCAGGGGTAGAGTCCCAGGGGTAGAGTCCCAGGGGTAGAGTCCCAGGGGTAGAGTCCCAGGGGTAGAGTCCCAGGGGTAGAGTCCCAGGGGTAGAGTCCCAGGGGTAGAGTCCCAGGGGTAGAGTCCCAGGGGTAGAGTCCCAGGGGTAGAGTCCCAGGGGTAGAGTCCCAGGGGTAGAGTCCCAGGGGTAGAGTCCCAGGGGTAGAGTCCCAGGGGTAGAGTCCCAGGGGTAGAGTCCCAGGGGTAGAGTCCCAGGGGTAGAGTCCCAGGGGTAGAGTCCCAGGGGTAGAGTCCCAGGGGTAGAGTCCCAGGGGTAGAGTCCCAGGGGTAGAGTCCCAGGGGTAGAGTCCCAGGGGTAGAGTCCCAGGGGTAGAGTCCCAGGGGTAGAGTCCCAGGGGTAGAGTCCCAGGGGTAGAGTCCCAGGGGTAGAGTCCCAGGGGTAGAGTCCCAGGGGTAGAGTCCCAGGGGTAGAGTCCCAGGGGTAGAGTCCCAGGGGTAGAGTCCCAGGGGTAGAGTCCCAGGGGTAGAGTCCCAGGGGTAGAGTCCCAGGGGTAGAGTCCCAGGGGTAGAGTCCCAGGGGTAGAGTCCCAGGGGTAGAGTCCCAGGGGTAGAGTCCCAGGGGTAGAGTCCCAGGGGTAGAGTCCCAGGGGTAGAGTCCCAGGGGTAGAGTCCCAGGGGTAGAGTCCCAGGGGTAGAGTCCCAGGGGTAGAGTCCCAGGGGTAGAGTCCCAGGGGTAGAGTCCCAGGGGTAGAGTCCCAGGGGTAGAGTCCCAGGGGTAGAGTCCCAGGGGTAGAGTCCCAGGGGTAGAGTCCCAGGGGTAGAGTCCCAGGGGTAGAGTCCCAGGGGTAGAGTCCCAGGGGTAGAGTCCCAGGGGTAGAGTCCCAGGGGTAGAGTCCCAGGGGTAGAGTCCCAGGGGTAGAGTCCCAGGGGTAGAGTCCCAGGGGTAGAGTCCCAGGGGTAGAGTCCCAGGGGTAGAGTCCCAGGGGTAGAGTCCCAGGGGTAGAGTCCCAGGGGTAGAGTCCCAGGGGTAGAGTCCCAGGGGTAGAGTCCCAGGGGTAGAGTCCCAGGGGTAGAGTCCCAGGGGTAGAGTCCCAGGGGTAGAGTCCCAGGGGTAGAGTCCCAGGGGTAGAGTCCCAGGGGTAGAGTCCCAGGGGTAGAGTCCCAGGGGTAGAGTCCCAGGGGTAGAGTCCCAGGGGTAGAGTCCCAGGGGTAGAGTCCCAGGGGTAGAGTCCCAGGGGTAGAGTCCCAGGGGTAGAGTCCCAGGGGTAGAGTCCCAGGGGTAGAGTCCCAGGGGTAGAGTCCCAGGGGTAGAGTCCCAGGGGTAGAGTCCCAGGGGTAGAGTCCCAGGGGTAGAGTCCCAGGGGTAGAGTCCCAGGGGTAGAGTCCCAGGGGTAGAGTCCCAGGGGTAGAGTCCCAGGGGTAGAGTCCCAGGGGTAGAGTCCCAGGGGTAGAGTCCCAGGGGTAGAGTCCCAGGGGTAGAGTCCCAGGGGTAGAGTCCCAGGGGTAGAGTCCCAGGGGTAGAGTCCCAGGGGTAGAGTCCCAGGGGTAGAGTCCCAGGGGTAGAGTCCCAGGGGTAGAGTCCCAGGGGTAGAGTCCCAGGGGTAGAGTCCCAGGGGTAGAGTCCCAGGGGTAGAGTCCCAGGGGTAGAGTCCCAGGGGTAGAGTCCCAGGGGTAGAGTCCCAGGGGTAGAGTCCCAGGGGTAGAGTCCCAGGGGTAGAGTCCCAGGGGTAGAGTCCCAGGGGTAGAGTCCCAGGGGTAGAGTCCCAGGGGTAGAGTCCCAGGGGTAGAGTCCCAGGGGTAGAGTCCCAGGGGTAGAGTCCCAGGGGTAGAGTCCCAGGGGTAGAGTCCCAGGGGTAGAGTCCCAGGGGTAGAGTCCCAGGGGTAGAGTCCCAGGGGTAGAGTCCCAGGGGTAGAGTCCCAGGGGTAGAGTCCCAGGGGTAGAGTCCCAGGGGTAGAGTCCCAGGGGTAGAGTCCCAGGGGTAGAGTCCCAGGGGTAGAGTCCCAGGGGTAGAGTCCCAGGGGTAGAGTCCCAGGGGTAGAGTCCCAGGGGTAGAGTCCCAGGGGTAGAGTCCCAGGGGTAGAGTCCCAGGGGTAGAGTCCCAGGGGTAGAGTCCCAGGGGTAGAGTCCCAGGGGTAGAGTCCCAGGGGTAGAGTCCCAGGGGTAGAGTCCCAGGGGTAGAGTCCCAGGGGTAGAGTCCCAGGGGTAGAGTCCCAGGGGTAGAGTCCCAGGGGTAGAGTCCCAGGGGTAGAGTCCCAGGGGTAGAGTCCCAGGGGTAGAGTCCCAGGGGTAGAGTCCCAGGGGTAGAGTCCCAGGGGTAGAGTCCCAGGGGTAGAGTCCCAGGGGTAGAGTCCCAGGGGTAGAGTCCCAGGGGTAGAGTCCCAGGGGTAGAGTCCCAGGGGTAGAGTCCCAGGGGTAGAGTCCCAGGGGTAGAGTCCCAGGGGTAGAGTCCCAGGGGTAGAGTCCCAGGGGTAGAGTCCCAGGGGTAGAGTCCCAGGGGTAGAGTCCCAGGGGTAGAGTCCCAGGGGTAGAGTCCCAGGGGTAGAGTCCCAGGGGTAGAGTCCCAGGGGTAGAGTCCCAGGGGTAGAGTCCCAGGGGTAGAGTCCCAGGGGTAGAGTCCCAGGGGTAGAGTCCCAGGGGTAGAGTCCCAGGGGTAGAGTCCCAGGGGTAGAGTCCCAGGGGTAGAGTCCCAGGGGTAGAGTCCCAGGGGTAGAGTCCCAGGGGTAGAGTCCCAGGGGTAGAGTCCCAGGGGTAGAGTCCCAGGGGTAGAGTCCCAGGGGTAGAGTCCCAGGGGTAGAGTCCCAGGGGTAGAGTCCCAGGGGTAGAGTCCCAGGGGTAGAGTCCCAGGGGTAGAGTCCCAGGGGTAGAGTCCCAGGGGTAGAGTCCCAGGGGTAGAGTCCCAGGGGTAGAGTCCCAGGGGTAGAGTCCCAGGGGTAGAGTCCCAGGGGTAGAGTCCCAGGGGTAGAGTCCCAGGGGTAGAGTCCCAGGGGTAGAGTCCCAGGGGTAGAGTCCCAGGGGTAGAGTCCCAGGGGTAGAGTCCCAGGGGTAGAGTCCCAGGGGTAGAGTCCCAGGGGTAGAGTCCCAGGGGTAGAGTCCCAGGGGTAGAGTCCCAGGGGTAGAGTCCCAGGGGTAGAGTCCCAGGGGTAGAGTCCCAGGGGTAGAGTCCCAGGGGTAGAGTCCCAGGGGTAGAGTCCCAGGGGTAGAGTCCCAGGGGTAGAGTCCCAGGGGTAGAGTCCCAGGGGTAGAGTCCCAGGGGTAGAGTCCCAGGGGTAGAGTCCCAGGGGTAGAGTCCCAGGGGTAGAGTCCCAGGGGTAGAGTCCCAGGGGTAGAGTCCCAGGGGTAGAGTCCCAGGGGTAGAGTCCCAGGGGTAGAGTCCCAGGGGTAGAGTCCCAGGGGTAGAGTCCCAGGGGTAGAGTCCCAGGGGTAGAGTCCCAGGGGTAGAGTCCCAGGGGTAGAGTCCCAGGGGTAGAGTCCCAGGGGTAGAGTCCCAGGGGTAGAGTCCCAGGGGTAGAGTCCCAGGGGTAGAGTCCCAGGGGTAGAGTCCCAGGGGTAGAGTCCCAGGGGTAGAGTCCCAGGGGTAGAGTCCCAGGGGTAGAGTCCCAGGGGTAGAGTCCCAGGGGTAGAGTCCCAGGGGTAGAGTCCCAGGGGTAGAGTCCCAGGGGTAGAGTCCCAGGGGTAGAGTCCCAGGGGTAGAGTCCCAGGGGTAGAGTCCCAGGGGTAGAGTCCCAGGGGTAGAGTCCCAGGGGTAGAGTCCCAGGGGTAGAGTCCCAGGGGTAGAGTCCCAGGGGTAGAGTCCCAGGGGTAGAGTCCCAGGGGTAGAGTCCCAGGGGTAGAGTCCCAGGGGTAGAGTCCCAGGGGTAGAGTCCCAGGGGTAGAGTCCCAGGGGTAGAGTCCCAGGGGTAGAGTCCCAGGGGTAGAGTCCCAGGGGTAGAGTCCCAGGGGTAGAGTCCCAGGGGTAGAGTCCCAGGGGTAGAGTCCCAGGGGTAGAGTCCCAGGGGTAGAGTCCCAGGGGTAGAGTCCCAGGGGTAGAGTCCCAGGGGTAGAGTCCCAGGGGTAGAGTCCCAGGGGTAGAGTCCCAGGGGTAGAGTCCCAGGGGTAGAGTCCCAGGGGTAGAGTCCCAGGGGTAGAGTCCCAGGGGTAGAGTCCCAGGGGTAGAGTCCCAGGGGTAGAGTCCCAGGGGTAGAGTCCCAGGGGTAGAGTCCCAGGGGTAGAGTCCCAGGGGTAGAGTCCCAGGGGTAGAGTCCCAGGGGTAGAGTCCCAGGGGTAGAGTCCCAGGGGTAGAGTCCCAGGGGTAGAGTCCCAGGGGTAGAGTCCCAGGGGTAGAGTCCCAGGGGTAGAGTCCCAGGGGTAGAGTCCCAGGGGTAGAGTCCCAGGGGTAGAGTCCCAGGGGTAGAGTCCCAGGGGTAGAGTCCCAGGGGTAGAGTCCCAGGGGTAGAGTCCCAGGGGTAGAGTCCCAGGGGTAGAGTCCCAGGGGTAGAGTCCCAGGGGTAGAGTCCCAGGGGTAGAGTCCCAGGGGTAGAGTCCCAGGGGTAGAGTCCCAGGGGTAGAGTCCCAGGGGTAGAGTCCCAGGGGTAGAGTCCCAGGGGTAGAGTCCCAGGGGTAGAGTCCCAGGGGTAGAGTCCCAGGGGTAGAGTCCCAGGGGTAGAGTCCCAGGGGTAGAGTCCCAGGGGTAGAGTCCCAGGGGTAGAGTCCCAGGGGTAGAGTCCCAGGGGTAGAGTCCCAGGGGTAGAGTCCCAGGGGTAGAGTCCCAGGGGTAGAGTCCCAGGGGTAGAGTCCCAGGGGTAGAGTCCCAGGGGTAGAGTCCCAGGGGTAGAGTCCCAGGGGTAGAGTCCCAGGGGTAGAGTCCCAGGGGTAGAGTCCCAGGGGTAGAGTCCCAGGGGTAGAGTCCCAGGGGTAGAGTCCCAGGGGTAGAGTCCCAGGGGTAGAGTCCCAGGGGTAGAGTCCCAGGGGTAGAGTCCCAGGGGTAGAGTCCCAGGGGTAGAGTCCCAGGGGTAGAGTCCCAGGGGTAGAGTCCCAGGGGTAGAGTCCCAGGGGTAGAGTCCCAGGGGTAGAGTCCCAGGGGTAGAGTCCCAGGGGTAGAGTCCCAGGGGTAGAGTCCCAGGGGTAGAGTCCCAGGGGTAGAGTCCCAGGGGTAGAGTCCCAGGGGTAGAGTCCCAGGGGTAGAGTCCCAGGGGTAGAGTCCCAGGGGTAGAGTCCCAGGGGTAGAGTCCCAGGGGTAGAGTCCCAGGGGTAGAGTCCCAGGGGTAGAGTCCCAGGGGTAGAGTCCCAGGGGTAGAGTCCCAGGGGTAGAGTCCCAGGGGTAGAGTCCCAGGGGTAGAGTCCCAGGGGTAGAGTCCCAGGGGTAGAGTCCCAGGGGTAGAGTCCCAGGGGTAGAGTCCCAGGGGTAGAGTCCCAGGGGTAGAGTCCCAGGGGTAGAGTCCCAGGGGTAGAGTCCCAGGGGTAGAGTCCCAGGGGTAGAGTCCCAGGGGTAGAGTCCCAGGGGTAGAGTCCCAGGGGTAGAGTCCCAGGGGTAGAGTCCCAGGGGTAGAGTCCCAGGGGTAGAGTCCCAGGGGTAGAGTCCCAGGGGTAGAGTCCCAGGGGTAGAGTCCCAGGGGTAGAGTCCCAGGGGTAGAGTCCCAGGGGTAGAGTCCCAGGGGTAGAGTCCCAGGGGTAGAGTCCCAGGGGTAGAGTCCCAGGGGTAGAGTCCCAGGGGTAGAGTCCCAGGGGTAGAGTCCCAGGGGTAGAGTCCCAGGGGTAGAGTCCCAGGGGTAGAGTCCCAGGGGTAGAGTCCCAGGGGTAGAGTCCCAGGGGTAGAGTCCCAGGGGTAGAGTCCCAGGGGTAGAGTCCCAGGGGTAGAGTCCCAGGGGTAGAGTTAGGGTTAGGGTTAGAGTTAGGGTTAGGGTTAGGGTTAGGGTTAGGGTTAGAGTTAGGGTTAGGGTTAGGGTTAGAGTTAGGGTTAGGGTTA
>NC_136888.1:0-35000 GCF_949152265.1 Phoxinus phoxinus
TTTGACTATTTATTATTTTTTACTATATAATTATTTTTTATTTTATTTTTTATAATATTGTTGTTCTATTGTTGTTCTTTTTGTAAATATAAAAAAAAATTGTGGGAATAAATTAAATGATACAATCAAAAATGTGACAACACTTCATAAGTGTGTGTGTGTGTGTGTGTGTGTGTGTGTGTGTGTGTGTGTGTGTGTGTGTGTGTGTGTGTGTGTGTGTGTGTGTGTGTGTGTGTGTGTGTGTGTGTGTGTGTGTGTGTGTGTGTGTGTGCGTTGGTGCGACCGGATTACGAGGACAAAAACCATGGATACATACCGACTCTATGAGGACATACCGTAACTACGAGGACAGCACTAATGTCCTCATAAGTCGAGCAGTGTAGAAAGGCTTATCAGGCTGCGCCTAACCACCTCCCGCTTTTTCTCAATATGTCCTTATAAATCCGTTGTACCCGTTTTTCAGTGTGTGCCAGTGTATGCTCAGAGTGTATAATCTCCCTCTATGTGAAAGTCGACGCTACTGCAGTATCATACACATTTCATACACCCAGACCACGCCCAAGCGCGATTCATTGGTGGAACGCTGGAATCCTCGTCAGTGATTGTCTATGTGAAATTCGACGCTAATACACCCAGACCACGCCCAAGCGCGATTCATTGGTGGAACGCTGGAATCCTCGTCAGTGATTGGCTGCTGGAATCCTCGTCAGTGATTGGCTGCATTTCACATCCGTCAAAGTCAGCGCGCCTGCGCCTCTGCAGACGTGTGGTGTGACGGTGTGATTAATCAGAAGATTAATCATCTTCAGGAAAGATTAATTAGCAGAATTCGAGCGAAGTTGACGAGCTATAACGTTAGTGGCGTGGGAGATTTTCACTTTATCACGAGGAAGGTAAGTGCGTTTATTTATATATTCTACCTTTATGGAGTTAACGTTAAGTGTCATGAGTCAGACCGTTTTGAATAACGTTAGTTAACGTTACATTACTTTAAACGTGGCCATTAATCGGGCTAATATAAGTCCATAAGCAGTTAAAATGGCGTCTCCAAACAACTTGAACATGCTATTCACGTTTTTTGTTTTGTTTGGTACTTAAACGAAATTCTCTTGTTGTTCATAGACACATACAAGTATTAGTATTAGTTGATGAAAGATACTTCTCCATGGATGCTTGAGAGAATTAATTTACATTTTGAAATAAATCAAATCTATGTTGTTATGTCATCATGATGACTGGTAAAGTTGAGTGGATGAATTTACAGTTTAATACAGTAAGATACAGAAATCTATTAAATAAAGAGAAACGAAACTAATGTAAAAGTATACTTGCATTAATGTAATGTTACTGTCATTAGAATGACTTGAAAAAATATTTAGTTATTTTTAGGGCTGGATATTAGCAGACATTTTATGATTCCATTCAATTTTAATTCACATGCTTTCGATTCTATTTCCAATTCGATTTTACATTTATTATTTTAATGTAAATCAGGTGTAACATGTAACATTTTCTAAAACTTTCTCTCTATAGTTAATTTTTCTAAGTAACGAGTTTAGCTTCGTTTGATCTGAGGCGCCACATTAAAGAGTGATAAAATGGTATTAAAATGGACTGAATTTGAAATCGGAGATTTTGTGAGAAAAGTAACAAGTCTCAAAACCTCACTTATCAACTATTTATGTGTAAAATGTTGTATTTATTGATATAGACTACAGTCTGACAATAATGTACTGTATATAAAGCATATATATATATATATATATATATATATATATATATATATATATATATATATATATTTATATTTATAAATACATACTATTTATGTTGTCTGGAATGTTTTCAGTCAACATGTTAAGAAAGAAGAGAATAAAACCTGAGCAGGATGCAAAAGAACACATATTGTCGGGCAAAGACAAAGCCTTCCTTGAGGGACGACAAATCAACACATTCAAAGGTAAATTGTGCACCACAAGGCAATCTGACTATGTTCAGACTGCAGGCAAATCAAATCATAAAGTAGGCATGCACTTGTAAGAATGAAAAGTAGGCCTATTGCTGGCAGTCTGGACATGATCTTTCACATTCACACATTTTACCCTTGGGTAAGCCGCTCATTTTCATAAAGGTTAAGAGATGGAAAAAAAACTTTAAACTAATTTTTTTTATTTTTTTTTATAAATACTTAAAACTATGTATACAGAGAATAGTGTAACCAAATTCAACTAGTAGGCTATATCACAGTGAAAACCAATGCTTTATTTTTTTATTTATTTTTTTATTTCCTGCACCTCATATTACATTACACAGGATTTTTTTTACAGGATTTAACTCTTTAAAAGGATAGGTTGGTTAGCTGTGTAACATATAGGTGCACTTGGATTCATGTTTTATTTGTATTATTATATATTATTTTGCTCTTTTAGGGAGAGGTGTGTTTGCACTTGAGCACATTGAACCATCCACCTTTGTTGTTGAATACCGTGGGATTCTCTCTCAAAGTAAACATGTTAAAGATGTTCAAGGCAACTACTTGTTTGACTTCACATGGAATGGAACACGTTATTGGTAAGCTGGCTGTTTCTTTTTTGGTTTATTTATTTATTTTTGGTTCATATTCAGAGCAAACTAGTTGCATGTCATTCTAATAAAAACAGTTATGATTATGATGATTATTATTATTACAATATAGGGCTGCACGATTTGGGGAAAATGTCATATTGCGATTGAGGTCAATATTGCAATTGGAATATGCGATTGAGATATAATAAACAAATGGTTTCATGAGTCAACTTGCTTGGATCTAAAGCAAAATGCACACACAGATTAGTGATAATTCTGAAATGTGTATTTCTCAACTCAAACTAGCAACAACTAAATGATTGATAACATCTAAGTAGGGATGCAAATTATCGATTAATTCATTAATCATTAATTGATTGACCTTATCGATTGATTAACGATTAACTGATAAGCGGCTATTTTCCTGAGAATGTACATTTCTCACGGTATCAACAGTGTCTTTAACATAAAAAGCTAAATATTGGTTATATACTGAACAAAAATGCATGTAATATTGCTCAAATTATGTTTTTTTGTAACAGTTGTATAGAATGGCATTTATGTAGTTTAACAAAATAAATGATGCACAGAAAATTTAAATACATAAAAAATAATTGTGCACTGGCTCACCTGTTGCAAACATTAAGCAACATAAAATAGCCCAAATGTTAAATAAAAATCTATATGGGTAGGCTTAGCCTAAAATATTAGCCCAAGTCTACATATAATAATCTATCTGGTAAACTACTTGAAAAACTTGAAACATAGGAGCAGCACTTATTGATGCTTGGTCTGAGAAAGTTAACAGTAAGATTACTAGACCTGGAAACTTCAAATATAGAACTGAAGGGATGTCAATTTTCACAAATTCCCATGATCGATCGTAATTTAAATTAACGATCAATTATGCGTCTGCTGCAGTGCATATGGCCAACAGCATGACAGGGTTTGTTAAAAACGCTATGTTACTCACCAACTGAATGAGAATGGCTTTTAATCCAAATAAAGGGCTAGTAGGATTGTTAAATGTTTCGATGTGAATGATAATTAAATTAAATTAATTATTTAATAATCAAATATAACGACTAATAATTAGGGCTGAACGATACATCGAATTTTCATCGTCATCGCGATATGAACTCCCGCGATGAACACATCGCAACAGACAGCCTGACACGATGAATAATGCCTGGTTCAGATTAGCACTAATTTACACGTTTTTGACTCCTAAAATCTTGTCGTGGACAAGAAACATGTCAGACAACACGTTGCTTTCCGACCAGTCATCGCGTGCCGTCACACACACACATTCACTCGCAAACATTCACTCACTCGCACGCACAGACACACAAACACACACACTCACTGTCCCTCGCTCACTCACTCGCTCACTCACTCACGCACGCATGCACACACGCACATACACACACACACATACGCTCACACGCTCACTGGCGCGCGCACACACACACTCACTGTTGCACTCACTCACGTCTCGCCTCGCTCACAAATTCAACCCGTCGTGGAGGACCGTTAAAGAATTAAACATGCTAGTCTTTCTGTCGTGAAGCATCGCAGACGCGACATAGGTTGTCGCCCACTATGAAACGATCAAATCTTGCATCCTGACGCCCGTTGTCGTTATTACGATTCTCCACGACACCCATACGTCAAACGGATCGTGCCAAAATCGCGCTAAAATCGTGTATTCTGAACCAGGCAGGTAATAAACGTTTGACCTATCACGCAAAGAACCTATTAAAGCACTAAGACATGGGAACAGTATAGTTAACAATCACATTTATCGCAAGTCATATCGTCATCGCAATATTAAACAATGTTATCGCACATCGCAGCTTTTCCTCATATCGTGCAGCCCTACTAATAATACAACGTGTCACCAACGCCGCCTCAGATGCGTGCTTGCAGTGTGTTACGTTAGACGTGCACTGAAACGCACTGAAAACGGCAACTAAACCCAATGAATTCACAACGATTTAATAAAATAGTGTTCTGATGTTATGTAATATGACAGTCCCAAATTAATCATCGTTATTATTAGTCGTGTATTAATGCTGCTTGAGCGGCGCGCGCTGAATGAATAACCGTTGAGCACTTTGCTAGCGCGTTATTTAACTCAAAGAAGCGCAACCTATAGATTAGTCAGATATATACAAAATAAACATATTACAAATTATATCTGCACAAAATGACGTGAATGCACAAGTGAACTTGAGTTACGTGCCATTCAGAGTGACTCATGTTGTGGACGCGCTCTTCCTGGAACAACGCGACACGGTAACTAAACCCAAATACTTCACAATGTTTTATTACACTATTGTTCTCTTTATAATGTTATGTAATATGACAGTCCCAATAGACATTATTAGGCGTGCAGTGCCGTTTGAGCTGCGCGCGCTAAAGATCACGCTTCAACAATTCTTAACCAAATGCATCCAATATGAGATAAATCAGATATAGATAGGCGTACACATAATAAACTATTACAACTTACATTTGCACAAAACAAAAGGCTGCGAATGCACACGAATACTTATAGTCATGATGGTGTAAAATAGTCCCAAACATAACTCCGGCGCGATCGCTTGTGTTTCGCGGTTGAGCAGCGCACGCGCATGCGCATGAACCTGCTTAATCGATGATCGATAAGTTTGATCGATTAATGTATTATCGACAATTAATCGATCGTCGATTAATCGTTTGCATCCCTACATCTAAGCCATTGATGTCTGGATATAAATGAATCCACCCCCATTTAAAACATTAATTATAGCCATCCAACATTACAGTGATTCTATCATTACAATTGAAAGCTATAATAAAATAAAAAAACATTAATTAGACTTCAAAAAATATAACAGCTTTTAATTTAAGTGAACTTCAAATAATCCTCACATAAACCCATAATAAATGTCATATTTACCTGTGCCCTTCCTGTCTAACAGGTATACAGACATTTAATAAAGTTATCAAACATAATAAATAGACTAATCCTTATTAAAGCTACATAAGTTCTTTAGTCAAGAGCAGTGAGTCATTTTCTCTGTCCCCTTTGTTCTTTGATTAACTTTACTGACAGAAAGCTTTGGCTGCTGGCCCTTTAAGAGCAGCCGCTGCTGACAGAGACGCGGATCTCACATGCGCCTCATCCTCTTACAACTCTATACGTCCATCATAAGACTGCTCTTATGTTATGAAGATATTCGACAAACGACATTTTGGCATAATTGTGTGTGTTATTGTTCGTTCAAGCGCGAAAGAGAACTATTCTGGCGCGTGTCTTTCTGTGAGTCCCAGTCGGACATTCAGCGCGCTCTCTTTTGACTTGTCTCGCATGAATGGTTTTAAGCAATCGCATGAGAGCATTATCATGTAACACTAGCCAAAGGATGACAAAAAATAACAGATGCTGCGTTAATTGCGTACCAGCCCATTGTTTATTTTACATAAAATCGCAGCATTTTGCGTCATATAATCGCACAGGCTTGACATCGCGATTACGATTGCGATAAGATTAATCGTGCAGCACTATTACAATAGCAGATTTGCTAGGGTTCTCATAACATAAGGAACTTATTAGTTAGTGATAATCAATAACATGGTTATTTTTCAACTGGGGTATTATTTTTTTACCTTAAGTGGATCATCTGACCTATTAAATTCTTAGGAAGTCAAATAGGAAGTTAAATAGGCCAAGGTTAGCCTAACCCAAATGTTCAGTTAGAACCGTATGTTTCAGTGTGTGTCTGTTTTAAGTTTCTTACTGCACTATTTTTATCACAGCATCGATGCAACAAAAGAGGACGGTGGACATTCACTTGGACGACTGGTGAATGATGATGACAAAAATCCAAATTGCAAAGTCAAGACAATCATTGTTGACGGAAGGCCACACCTGTGTCTGTTTAGTATAAGAAATATCTTTCCAGATGAGGAGGTCACATACAACTATGGGGATTCCTCTTGGCCTTGGCGTTTAAGGGTGAGTCTCTTAAAGACTTTATCACTGAAAGTCAACCATGTTCTGTATTTCATGAATGTTAGTTTTTTATATGATGCAGATTATTTAAAAAAATTCTGCATGTCTGCTTTGTGCACGACGGAGCCATGAAAGGGACACTAGATATTTAGACTTTGGTTGATACTAGAATTAGTTGCGGTGACCAATTGGCAAACATCCTTGCCTCAGTGTTGTACCTGTCTTTCTCATAATTACAGGAATTGTGTGACGAGACATCAGTGGCTGTGACTGAATGCATTGTGAATCCTTCCTCATCAGTGAAACAGAAAGTAAGTGAGCGTATGTTCCTTCATTGTTTTCTTCTCTTTGACACAGGCAATGTTAAGTGTAGGATGGTTGGGCATCATACTAGACTGGTTGACGTGGACTGTCGTCTTAAAGACGCTGTTGTGACGTCTCAAATTCGAGTAAAATGTACCTTGCTCGGTTCATTCATTTTCATAACTCGTGCGTTGGGGGATGGGCATGACACTGACCTGAAATGTAAGGACAGTTCTCCACTACGAGGACAGTCATGTCAGGGATAGGGTTTGAGGAAAAGATGTTGCTTTGGGTATGTGTCGGCTGCTTCTTTTTTGTGGATAAGCTGTAGACTACGGGTGGGCGATATGGCAAAAATATCATATCACGATTTTTTTCAGGAAAATCACGATTCACGATTTTATCACGATTCCTTTTCATGTTGGTTTTACTATTTTGCAAGTGACTGAGCATCACAGCCAAACTAATGTCCCTATTTTAAAAACAAAGCCTTAGGTAACAAAATATAAAATAAAAAAGAATGGCAGACATTTAGGCCAAAGTGGCGAAGATAAAAAATCTTTGTCATTTTCTTTGTTATTAAAAATTAAGAACAAAGATGCACACAACTTAATATACAAATTAAATAAACAGTGCTTTATTGTTTCAGCTGCAGGTGTATTTAACAGCATTGAAGAAAGTAATTAAATGAACAAATATGAAAATAAAACACAACATCGACTTCACTATATAAATTGTACATTGATTCTTATTAAAGCTACTATTAAAGTTCTCAGTCAAGAGTGAGTGAGATGTTCTTTGTATTTTGTTGTTTTATTAACAGGGATAGTTCTCCCAAAAATGTAAATTCTCTCAAGCCGTTTTAAACCCGACTAAGTCTCCCTCTTCTGTTGAAAATAAAAGTTATTTGGAGGAATGTGGGTAACCAAACAGTTGATGTACCCCAGAGACTTCCATAATAGTTTTTTCTTACTATGGTAGTCAATGGGGACCAGCAACCGCCCGGTTAGCCACACTCCTCAAAATATCTTCTTTTGTGTTCAGCACAAGAAAGAAATTAATACAGGTTTGGAACAACATTAGAGTGAGTGAGTAAATAATGACATCATTTTTATTTTTGGGTAACTGTCTCTTTAAGGACAAGCGGCAGCATGTTTACTATTAGTCTACTGTCACTTTAAGATCTGCGCGAAACGAGTCTACACGCATTTGACGAGCAGATTTTTTCTTAATTTTTTTCTATTGTTCTTTCACTTTAGACATAACCAACTTTGTTTATGTAAACATTGTGTGTATTTGACAGTATAGCGCAATAAGACTCGAAAGATAACTTAGCCCAGTAATCAGACGCTGTTAGACAGGCTTTTAGTGCATGTGCTTGCGCTCAGAAAAGCGCCCGTTAGAACAGCGCATCAGCAGCGAATGACATGTTTAACCGGCAAGGCTTTAAAGCTCATGCAAATAATTAATTTTTATGAACTACAGTGTCCCGTTCCTCTGCATTTCACATGGATATACGTCGCGCTGTACAGTATGTTGAGACGGAGGCGCCAGAAATGCAAACTGATAAAATGCACGATACTACGATATTTCTTCAAAAGCAGATCGTGGAGACATTTTAATCGTCCACGATCAAAAATCGTAATATCGCACACCCCTACTGTAGACCTAATATGCACACTTTTCAATCTGGATATGCTTTGTGACTTTCAGTCACAGAGACGTAAACAGTTAAGGCCCATTCACACTAACCATAACTGTGATAGGGTCCAACCAGCAGACGGTAACGTTCTGTTTATTATGATCGCATCTTTGACTGCCGCTTATATACTGAAGCATGTTATAGCAGAATTGATTCCGATTGGCTGTCAATTAAGCAATGTATCGCAATACAAAAATGCAACAATATATAGAGCCATATTTTAACGATCTGAAATGCAAGTGTCAAAGCGCAAAGCGCAAGTAACTTTGTGGACGGATCCCGGCGCTGTTGCTATTTTCCCGGCGGGATAAACGACTCTTGCGCCCGACGCAAATCTAAAAGGGGTTGGTCTGAAGTAGCTTCATTATTCATAGGTGTGGTTTGGGCGTAACGTGAAATAAACCAATCAGAGCGTCCTCTCACATTCCCTTTAAGAGCCGGCGCGCTTGTTCCATGGCGGATTGCTATTATAATGGCGGATTTGCCGGCGCACGCCAGGAGCATTTCACAGCCAGGAGACCGACGTTCTCGTCAGGGCCGTAAAACACAGAGAAGTGACATTGGGGATGATGGGAGAAACGCACCCAAATTAGCTTCGGTTAAACAGGCATATAATTTGGGTAAATGTGTAGCCTAATCTAGATTTTTTTATTTTATTTTATTTTTTAATTTTTTTTAAATCTAGATAGATCTTTTTCACATCTTCACGGATACAACAATGATTTCCCTCGTGTGTTAATATTTTTCCTTGTAATAATGTATGATTTGCAAAAATGAAAACTGCTGCGTCTGTTTATAATTATTAGAGAATCAAAGTGGACGTGCGTTAACACGCTACATTATGGCCAAGCATGCGCCCTTAAAATACCATATCACTAACGCGCAACGCGCCACTGTCTTTAGACTGTTTTTTTCCTGGTCAGTGGCGCAATTGCTTTCTAAAACTGGAAAATAACACCAGGGAACTTTTGCGCCGGAACACGCCTCCTCTTTTCGTTGAACCCCCCCCGCGAGCGCAAGTTCATTCCCTAATTTACCGACGTGCGTCTGTGGAGGGAAAAGTCCGCTGTGCGCGGGTGCAAAATAGGAATGATACATGCGTCAGTGTTCAAAGTCAATTGCGCTGGGTGCAAGATAGGGCCCATATTGTGTATAGTACACCCAAAATAAAAAATTACTGTGTGAGGGGGAACAATCAAGTTTACAGAGTTTTAGTGTCAATACCACATTAAACTACTATATATATAAAATGCAGTGGGGGAATATTTGTGGGTCCTGATAATGCCAAATGTATTTTTGTTACCAGTGAAAAGTGGCCTACATTAATTTAAATATATCTAGTTGGTGACAGAGTGCAAGCATATTTGTCTAAAACAAATCTTTAAGCCCAGGGAACTACACTAACCTTTTCCACTGGTGGCACTTGCGCTACTAACTTTTTCAGTTACTGGCGCAAAACATGATTTGGTCGCACAAATTATTTATAGTAATCCGCTCTGGATAATAATGAACAATAATGAAACTGTATTGCATAAAGATGTGCTTTTTATTTTACTTGCCATATTTTAAACCACATGCCTTCTTGTTTTCTTTAACATTGGTTGGGATAGATTTACTGCAATAGAAAATACAGTACACAATGTGCAAAATGAATTTCTTTTGGATTTCAACGTGCTATGATTGGCACAGATGGACAGACTCCTGAACTCCTGGGTTAGTTAGAATTTTTTGAAGCATCGAAAATACTTTTTGGTCCAAAAATAACACAAAATAAGACTTTATTCAGCATTGTATTCTCTCCCGGGTCTGTTGTGAATCTGCGTTCAGGACTCCGCAGTGACGCTGCTGACGTAAGACGCTGATGACGTGTTATCTGGTGCGCCCGAGCTTCGTTTACAGTCTGAGGGAGACGCACGCTATATTCAAGCTATTCTACATTGTTTGCGTGGATATCATTTTTTTAATGGTGCGTAAATGTGCATGTCGCGGATGAGACACTTTTACAGCGTGCGTTTCCCTCAGTCTATAAATGAAGCTCGGGCGCACCAGATAACACGTCATCAGCGTCTTACGCCAGCAGCGTCACTGTGAAGGATTGACAACAGACCCGGGAGAGAATACAATGCTGAATAAAGTCTTATTTTGTGTTATTTTTGGACCAAAAAGTATTTTCGATGCTTCAAAAACTTCTAACTAACCCACTGATGTCACATGGACTACTTTGATGATGTTTTTATTACCTTTCTGGACATGGACAGTATACCGTATATACAGCTTCAATGGAGGGACACAATGCTCTCGGACTAAATCTACAATATCTTAAACTGTGTTCCGAAGATGAACGGAGGTCTTACGGGCTTAGAACGACATGAGGGGGAGTCATTAATGACATTATTTTCATTTTTGGGTGAACTAACCCTTTAAGGAAAAATAAAATAAATATAATCCATAAAATAATATAATAGATTTTCAGCAGCACAGGTCTTTTGTTTGAGAGTGTCTGAGATTACTCCAATAAATTCAGCACATGATTTGTGGTTAGCGTATGTTGGATTAACGGCCACCCCGCTCTTCTTCAAAAGAATAATTTGCGATTTAAATTTGGTGAAAGGCATTTCCTCTTTGGCTATATTATAAGCTACATTGAACTTAACTATCAATTCAGATTCCTCACTTGCTCGGTTTGCTAAATCTTGACGCCGAAATGCAGTGGGGAGTGCTGCTGCGTCACGGGTTATGTATCTCTACACTTCGCGTGCTTCATACTGTCATTGTGAAGCTTCAATGATTCGTGTTTGAATTGTTTTGACGCAGTTACAAATTTGGACAGTCCTGCAATTGAAGGCCCACAGAATTTACAGTATACACAGTGCATTGCTCCGTCTTGGTACCTTAACCACTGGTATTCTTCGAGCCACTGATGTCCAAATTCATATGTCCGTATTGTTTTTCCCGCGTGTGCTTTTCCTGACGAATCCTTCGCAGCATCATCATTCTCACTCGCTCGACTTACTCGCTCCGTTTCGACATCAAGTGATGGTTCTGTTACACTTGAACTTCCCTTCTTAAAAAAGGAGTCAATTGTACGCTTCATTTCAACACGTGAAGATTGTAGGATATGTTGAGATATGCTATTGCTGTATGTGTCTTAACGAGAGGTGTTTGTTTTTAAATCAACGTTAGCCTACGCCTGCGCCTACACCATTCCGGGGGGGGGGGGGGGGGGGTGGCGAGGCTGAATCCAACTTGATGTGTTGAATGCTCAGAGCACGTTATAAAACGTATTCTTAAAATACACATTTAAGTTTTAATAAATGCCCGTAGTAAATCATAGCATATTGCCTCAAACATAAGGTAGGTAGAAAAATGTTCTAACGGATTGAGAAACATGGATCTAAATCAAGTGCTGGCCTTTTTTGAAGCCATATGGAGGATGATGGATTTTCTGGAGAAGAGAGCTTTTTGACTGATGAGGAACTAGATTACCAGGATGGTCTAGACCCTGCTGAAGAGTAAGTTCCATTTATTTATTTATTTATTTATTTATTTACTGTAAAAGTATAAAAATAAAAAAACTAATATGATAAAATATAAATTTTCTAAATATGTAAAAATAAGTTCTGTAAAAGTAGTATTTCATTTTTCTATGTTTGTTACAGAGTAGTAAGAGTTGTGGATTACACTTTGTCTCTCAGCCATTTTTGTCTGAGTTTACCTAGAGATACAAACAAAGGATAGTGGGGGGTTGGTCACACCTTTTAGCTGTGGAGAGAATGTCTCAAGGATGTTGTAGTGGGGGGTTGGTCACACCTTTTGGCTGGGGAGAGAGTGCTCATATTATAGCTGTGGTGGATTGGGGGTACAGTAGCAATCTCAGCCATTGTTATCTTATGTGAGAAATCAAATACAAAAACACTAATTTATCTGATATGTATGATCTAATATTTTGCTTTATTTGTTTTACAGTCATGATAATGAAGACACCAGCCCACCGACCCGAGCCAGACAGGAAAGCTCCCATTCTTCCGCTGAGGAGGGCCCTTCCACTTCTGCTGCAGCATCCCAGCAGCTGCCAGGAATAGGTCATGGACGGGAGGGAGAGCGCGGTCAAGATCCAGATCCAGATCCAGATCCAGATCCGGCAGCTTGAGGGGTCGACAGAGTCCTGAATCCACAAGGTCGAGATCTAGATCCCCACAGCCAGCAGCCCCAACTCAATCATGGAACAGTGAGAGTCAGCCAGACATCCCTCCAGTGCCCAAAAGGTTCGTCCCAACAAGAAAGCCAGGACATCAGCTCAGCCCCACATCCATATACACACCATTGGACCTTTTCAAACTTTTTGTCAGTGACAGTGCAGCAACCACTTTGTGTAATAAAACAAAAACAAACGCTGCAAAAAACATTGCCAATGGCAAAAAATATTCCTGGAAAAACTTCACTGTTGAAGAATTTTTCAAATATTTAGGACTGACTTTCTTTTTTGCACTGGTGAGACTGACAAATATCCGGGACTATTGGAGGACAAACACCATTTTCAGCCAACAGTTTCCCCACTCAGTGATGGCACGGCAGAACCTTTCAGTGGACGAGAGGATGGTGCCAACAAAGGCTCACACTGGCATGACCCAGTATATGAAGGCGAAGCCAACTAAGTGGGGCTTTAAACTGTTTGTGCTGGCAGACAGCAGCATTGGGTGCACTTTAGACTTTGCTGTGTACAAGGGGAAGTCTGTGTTTGCTTCTGGTGTAGGACTGGCATACGACTCGGTTATGTCCCTCATGAACAAATCATTCCTAGGGAGTGGCTACAATGTGTATGTAGACAACTTCTACACAAGTCCAAAGCTATTCATGGATCTCTACAGCATGAACTTTGGAGCATGTGGCACCTACAGGGACAACAGACGAGGATGCCCCCGCACAACCACAAATGCCATGAACAAAAAGGATCCTAGGGGCACCATCAGGTGGATCCGTGACGTCCCTCTGGTTTTTGTAAAGTGAATGGACACTCGGGAAGTCTCTGTCTGCTCCACAATTCACCTGGCCTTCTCTGGCAACACAGTTCAGGCAACAAAGTAACCATGTACCTGTGCCAACATCAGATCAAACTGAAGCAAGCAAGAAGGCCTCCTATGGTAGAAGGCAATGTGTGAACTGCAAGCAGACAAAGCAGGTCAAACAGGCCACCCCCTGGAAATGCAAAGCCTGTGATGTGGCCCTCTGTGTGATTCCTGATAGGAACTGTTTTGAGGCTTGGCATCAGTGAATTTCAGTTCTTTTGGAAAAATGTAAATAGTTTTGGTTCTGTTCAAGTTATAATGTTTATTCCTGTGCTCCAGGACTCCAAAGACATGAACAAACTGTTTTCCAGAGGAAATTTGCTTGGCTTTTATTTATTTGTGTGTGATTTCAATAAATGTTTGAGTGATTCAATTTCCGTTTTATTTTTTCATTTGTCTTTGTGGTCCCATAACTTAGAGAGCTGGCAACCCGGATGCCGCAACACTACTGACTCCGTGATTGGTAGATAGGTGGAGGGTATTTGTCCCGCCATAGTCTGATCTGTGAGTAGCCGAATGTAAACGAACTGCTGCGCGTGTGACAGGGTGCATGTTTAACTGAAGAATGAGCAGAGAGAGAGAGAGAGAGAGAGAGAGAGAGCGCGCGCCCCGGTCTCTCTCTCTCTCTCTCTCTGTCTCTGTGTGTCTGTCTGCGGAGCCAGGCGAAAAACAAGGCTTTACCGTCTCCTAAGCGCTGTCTTGCTCTTTCCCTGGCACATATTAATCAAAATAAATCGACACGATGGTAAAAGGTCGGAAGACCATAGTTTCTTGTGGAGCATTCAGATATTTTTTTTACCGCTCGGTGTGAATTGTGCTAAAACACCTTCTATGAAAAGCGTTCCGCACATTCAGCTGACATAAACCACACTTTAAATAGGCGAAAAAAACTATCCAGTGATTAAATGTTTTCTGTTTTGAGACAAATCTTGGGGGATGTCCTAGCTGCCAGGATAATCAGATTGTTCAGAGCTACAAAAATAACATGACGTGGTCAACTTCTGAACAGAGCGCCCAATCTATGAAAACTTACTCCGTGTATTTTCCTTGTGCTGGCTGAACATGCCGGTACTATGCAAGCAAGTGCACAACATTTCGAAACAAAAACGAGGAGTAATTCAATAATTAGTTCGCAAAGTAACTTCACTAGAAATTGTGTGAAATGATTTCCAGGCGGTAGCGTAAAGTGCAGCTCAACTCTAGTGTACATTGATGGGCGGAGTAGTGGGAGTGGCCTGCTGAGCATTGCAATGCCCTATGGGGATTGTTGTCTACAATCCAAAAGCACTAAAACTAAAAAGTCATTTTCTGCCTTTTATCGGCCAAGAAGGACCCAAATTAGAAATGTATGCTACTATTCTACTACATATATGACCCACTTTCAATACACATTCATGTTTCAACCGGTGGAGTGTCCCTTTAAATGTTATGCATCAGAATGAAACCATTTTATGACGACAGCATACAATGCTCTGTCTGATTTCAGATGACCACATCAAAGATGGTTGCAAAGAGAGGAGATTCAGCTTTGACTGGAAAGGAAATGGTATGTTTATTATGTAATGTGTATTTGATTTATTTGACCTTATAGACAAGATCCACATGTATCAGCTTCCTCCTTACATGTTTTATATGTCTGCTTTGTGCACGACGGAGCCATGAAAGGGACACTAGATATTTAGACTTTGGTTGATACTAGAATTAGTTGCGGTGACCAATTGGCAAACATCCTTGCCTCAGTGTTGTACCTGTCTTTCTCATAATTACAGGAATTGTGTGACGAGACATCAGTGGCTGTGACTGAATGCATTGTGAATCCTTCCTCATCAGTGAAACAGAAAGTAAGTGAGCGTATGTTCCTTCATTGTTTTCTTCTCTTTGACACAGGCAATGTTAAGTGTAGGATGGTTGGGCATCATACTAGACTGGTTGACGTGGACTGTCGTCTTAAAGACGCTGTTGTGACGTCTCAAATTCGAGTAAAATGTACCTTGCTCGGTTCATTCATTTTCATAACTCGTGCGTTGGGGGATGGGCATGACACTGACCTGAAATGTAAGGACAGTTCTCCACTACGAGGACAGTCATGTCAGGGATAGGGTTTGAGGAAAAGATGTTGCTTTGGGTATGTGTCGGCTGCTTCTTTTTTGTGGATAAGCTGTAGACCTAATATGCACACTTTTCAATCTGGATATGCTTTGTGACTTTCAGTCACAGAGACGTAAACAGTTAAGGCCCATTCACACCACACTCTGGAATGAAAGTTGTGCTATGTTCAATATATGTTGATTTAATAAATAATTGTTTTTATAGTGCCACCATGAAGTTCACAGTGCTGTTATCTCCAGTTTGGATTCTTGTGAAGATTGCAGTGGACCTGTGTCAAGTCGAAAATGGCTTGGCCTTACATGCAAATGTCAGTATCTGCATCACTCATATATGTTTGTATGTGTTTTCATTTTTGTATTGAAAACAAAATGGGCTTTTATTAAATGTTTTTTGTGCAGTTTTATTCAAATCATTATTATTTCAAAGGCATATCTATTGTTTTCGGCATTTTAAAATGAGCAGTAATCTGGTAAAAAACTAAAAGAAACATGCTTATTTTTATATTCTTTCAGTATGTTCAAGATCATGGCACAAAACCTGCTTCCTGAATAATATGACACTGGTATGTTAATTTCTTTTACATCACCTTCTTTTACATAAACATTTTCAAGTTTGTTACATCAAAACTGTGCTGGACTATAAGCAGGGTACACTATTTTTTTATTATTATTTTTATTATTGTTCTATATATATATATATATTTTTTTTTTTTTTTTTAGCAAGATGTTGAATTTTCCAGCTTTGAAGAATCTGGCTCTGATGAAGAGTATTCTCCTCACGCTGATAAACACACTGAAGAATCTTCCTCTGATGACTTTATCCCGGACTCTAGACAAAATAGCGATAGTGATGATAGTGTATCTATCAATATATGCAATCCACCATATAAGTCCTCACCAGCTTTTTCAGAGTCTTCTATGAGAGCAAAGAGTGTGCCACCACAACCCATTCCCTGTTCTTCCACTGAGCAAGAAATGGTCCGATCCAGTTATGCTCAAGACCTCACTTGTGATGATCATGATACTACTACACACAATACTGAGATGCTTCAGAGTTTTAAGAAAACACCAGCAGTGTCTTCTTGTGAACGGTCAGAGACTGACAATGTGCCAAACCCCAAAAACACTATTTCCACCCACAAAAACTACTGTTATGTCTGCAAGAAACCACAGTCTAAAATAGCCCGCCACTTTAAAAAGCATCAAGACAGTGAGACAGAAATTGCTGCTGCATTCTTGCTCCCTAAACACTCCCAGGACAGAAAAAGGTTACTTGAGAAATTACGAAACAGAGGCAACTATGAACATAATCAAGAAGTTATGGAAAGTAAAAGTGGACCACTGAAAGTTAGAAGGCGGCCAGGACGATCAGACATTGAACTGAGTGCCAAAACATATGTGCACTGTGTATACTGTAAAGGCATGTTTGTTCGCAAGGAGCTGTGGCGTCATACACGGAGATGCCCTTCAAAGATGTTTTCAGAGTCTGAAGCAACTGGTAAGGCCAAAGTCTTAGTTTTGGCTGATATTGCAGAGTCAACATTCTCCCAGGCAATATCTCCAGAGGTGTGGAAGATTTTGGGAAACATGAAGATTGATGACATTTCATCTGTGGTTCGAAATGACTTCCTCATATTGCAGTTGAGTCAGTGTCTTTACAACAAGCATGGAAGCGATCCAACAAAATCCGAATACATCAGACAGAAGGTTCGGGAAATGGGCAGACTCTTGCTAACCTTGAGAAAAAAATACTTCATATTTAGTTTTGAAGATGCTGTGAAGCCATACAATTTTTACAAAGTCATTGAGGCTGTGAAAGATGTTGCTGGCTACGATGAAAAGAGCCACTCATATAAGACACCAAGCCTTGCGCTGAAGTTAGGACACTCGCTCAACAAGATCGGTGACATCATTCTCTGCAGGGCTATCGCAGCAGAGGATGATGGTATGACAAAAGCAGCAGAGCGATTTAAACGACTGTGCTCAAGTGAATGGGCAGAACATGTCTCCCATGCTGCTCTTGCTACTTTGAACAAATCAAAGTTCAACAAACCATCAACTATACCATTCACACATGATGTGCAGCTTCTCCACCAGCACCTAGAGAAAAAATCAGCTGATGCTTTTGAAAGCCTAAAATATCATGAGTCTTCACAAACATATGCAGAACTCGCCAAAGTGACACTTGCGCAAGTTATAATCTTTAATAGACGTCGTGCAGGAGAGGTTTCAAAAATGACGCTTGAGTGTTTCAGGAAAAGAGACCAGACTGAGCTCCATGATGATATCGCCGTCAGTCTCTCTCCATTTGAGCAAAAAATGGCCAAGCATTTCAGCAGAGTGGAAATAATGGGCAAGAAAGGGAGAAAAGTTGCAATTTTGTTAAACCCTGAACTTGCCAGTGCAATAAAACTTCTTGTGGACAAGAGAGATGCATGTGAAGTAGACCGGGACAACCCCTTCCTATTTGGAAGACCGAAGTGCTCGCCCAACAGCTTCTTCAGAGGACAGGACTGCATCAGGCTTTTTGCAAGTCAGTGTGGTGCACAGCACCCAGAATATCTCCGGTCTACACAGCTCCGTAAGCAGGTGGCAACAATGTCCCAGGTTCTTAATCTTAAGGATAATGAGCTTGATCAACTAGCCAACTTTTTGGGCCACGACATTCGGGTCCATAGAGACTATTATCGGTTGCCAGATGCAACTATAGAAATTGCAAAAATTTCAAAGCTGCTCTTGGCAATGGAGAAAGGAACTCTTGTCAATTTCCAAGGAAAGTCTCTTGATGAAATTGAGATCGAAGGTATGTGCCTTATTTTATATGATAATAATAATAGTTACGGTACAGTAACAGGACAATTCTAAATTACATGTAGAGAAAAACTTTGAAGCTAATTAGGTTACTCAGAAAAGATGTTTTTGAGGTGAATGAGTTTTTTTTAGAGTACCTCTCATTTCTTTAGATAAAGGAAGTTTAGGAATTGTATATGTGCACTAATGCAGGTGTGTGGGGATGTTTGTCAAATATGTTTTTCTATAGATGAAATTGATCTGGATTTAGATGAGGAAGAAGTAAGCGATGACGACAATGAAGAGTCTGAGCCTGTCTCTGGAGTAAGCGGTATGTAATGAATTTAATTCCAGTGAGCATCAGTGGTGTAGTGTATTCACTACATCAGGTTTCTGATTATCAGAAACAAAGTATTTGGGTTGTCAAGTTTAAGTATGGTTTCATTTTCTAAATGTAGGAAGCAAAGAAGGGATGAAGTTGACCCAGGACGAGACAGAAAGTTCCAACGGTATGTTTTAATGTATATTTATATATTTACCAGGGCTTTAAAAATAAATGAAAATCCAACCTTACATTTCTGTTCATGCGTTCCTTGTGAAACATTATTGTTCAGAGAACGGCTTGATTAGAAACCATACTGGTTAATAACTAATACCAGAAACTCGAGTGCATCCTCAAACTGACGACAAAACCTCATACAGTTACGCGCACGCTTTGGAGACTGTCTTGTTTTCAATTCAAGGGTAGTAAGGAACTGGGGTCCGTTCTTCGTACGCCACTCAGTTAGTGGGATTTGATTGTGGATGATTTGGCATGATCTTGGATTGTGTGGTTCTTCAGTGCTCATCCTGGACTTGCTGTCATAGTGTTGCTATAGTGGTCCGTAACTTAAACCTGCTCTGAAGCTTATTTCATGTAAACCGGATTAGATTGCATCTTTTTAAGTGGGGTTGATACTTAAAATATGTCCCAACCACTGCTACTTTATTACAAGAGTTCCTTACTGAAACTGGGACAATAGTAATTTAAAATAATAATAATGATATAAAAATTAATTTGAAAATAATGTGTTGAACGCCTGTGTACGAGTCAAAAGAAGTATACTTTGCAAGGCTGTGGTAAAAAAAAAAAAGAGGTATACTTCTGGCTTTAGTCTGCATTGGCTATGACTAGACAACCAACACCAGACTGTGCATCGCACTTTAATAACACAAGATTTTGGCCAAATGTTTTAAACAAAAAACAAACTAAGCACCCAAAACACAAATCTAACATTCGCTGGTCCTAAACATCGTAAATCTATTTGAGCTTGATTGACACATGAAGTGTCTGGCCATACATCATTTTATTTATAATTTAACTAATTTCTTCAATGGCAGCAGTTAACCTGCAATTTTAGCTGGTTTCAAAACACCTGGATATTACCTGCCATGGTGACATTTCCTCAGATAAACTTCTCCAAAAACTTCCTCAGAGATCCAAAAGCTAATGCCAGCATATTGACATGGCGACTACCTTATCTTGACTTGACCGCTGAGCATTTGCATTTCACTCACTATGTGTCAGCGTCAGCATAGGCCATACTATTTAAATTCATGATTGGTTGAGGTTGACTGACAAATTAAAACATTAAACAGAAAAAAGAAGAAAAAAAAACTTGTCATTTCAAGTAATCGTTTCTGGTTTTTCCCCAGTTTTTGTTTTCATTCTTTGAACTGGTTCAGAGCCCTCATATTTACATAATAATAATAATTATATATATATATATATATATTATATACCTGTTTGCCGTGTAGAGAAGAGGAATAGTGTGTTGCTTTTTTTCCCCAAAAAATGGGCCTGGGTGAGGCTGACAGCTCCACAGGTATGTGTGCGCATATATTTTAGATATTTATTTGAGAAAAAGGATACATGTTGATTTTGGGTTCATGTTTTATTTTTTGCTTCCACAGTAATTCAGTGTAAATGTGGTCCTTTTCGTGTTACACAGGACCAGAGACTAGTTTTCCCTGTGTGCTTATCTGCTGATATTTCACATGGTCCGAAACTGTTTGGATTGTAGGGCTGGAATACATTTTAATTGTTGCTTTTTACCCCTCAGGAAAAAGCCAAATGAATCGGGATGAAACTGAGAACTCCAGAGGTATTTAAACATTTGGGTATATTAAAGTTATTCCATGTATATACATATAGGTGTATAGGTATACATGTGTATGTATATTGTTTGTTTTACAGAGACCAAATTGAGGAGAATTGTGAAAAGGCCATGGAGCCCAAATGAAGTGAATGCTGTCATGAAACATTTCAGAGTCCATATTTCAAAGGGACACCTTGCAACAAAGGCAGAGTGTGAGCAGTGCAAGACTGCAGAGGACCCTGTTCTGAGAGAAAGAACGGCCCAAAATATAAGGGATTTCGTGAGGAACCGAGGTTTGATGTTAAAAAAGAAATCTTCTTAGATTTCTTCGAGAGATCAGTGTTGCCTTCCATTAAAGGTTGTATCAGCGATTTCAGGCCCAAATATAAATGATCACATTCATCTAATTTTTCCTAACGATCCGCTAGCTGCCCGCCCCATAAGTATGCCGTCCAAAAAACGCGTCTCTGTAGGCAGCCTAGGCTCTGAGATCTGCACACAAAAGGTGGGGGTGTTGTGGTTTGAGATTTTGCGGTGATTGGTTGGAACTGTCTGTGATTGGTTTGAACACTGTTTATTTTGGTTTTGGTGGTTGGTGAAACCCATTGTTTTTGTGTGCAGATCTCAGAGCCTAGGCTGCCTACAGAGATGCGGTTTTTGGACGGCATACTTATGGGGCGGCCAGCTAGCGGATTGTTAGGAAAAATTAGATGAATGTGATCATTTATGTTTGGGCCTGAAATCGCTGATACAACCTTTAATGTCTGTGGGTTTTGTTCTCTAAAGTGTTTTTGGGCCAGAAGAGTGTTCAAGACATCCTTTTATTTACTTTTATTAAAACACTGTTTTGAAAGAAATGTACAAATACATGCATTTACTGGAAGGCAATTTAATTTGGTTTTATTTCCAGTGTGTTGCTGAGGTCATTTTGAGGCACACTCCCTCATGCACTTTAGTCCCATAATGGTTAGAGATGCACCGATTACAGTTTTCTAGGCCGATTCCGATTTTTCCGAGGTTGACCTGCCGATACCGATTTTAGCCGATTCCGATTTCATTTTTAACCACTTTACAGCACACACATTTATTATTTTATTTTTTTATAAAACACCATATACTTCTACCCAAACTGAATAATAAAAACAAGTTTAAATGGGTGAATTTTCTATAAATATTGTTGAGTGTTCTTCATTTTCTTTTCTGACATAGCCTATTCCAGTTCTTGTTAAAACACACTAGACATGCAAATTCAGTGCATTTTTGGCACTTTTTGTGTGAAATCATATTTATTTTGCCCATCAAAAAAAGTGTGGTTTCACTTTAATTGAGTGTGAGCAGCGCAGCAAAAATAGACTCTGCGCTTCACTGCTGCTCACGCGACGCTCCTGCTTGACGCTCACGCTCTGCTTCTGCTCCCGGTGTGATGCACTCATTGATTAACATGCACGCCGAAAAAAATACGCGCCTCTCACGCTTGCGGTGTGAAACTGACGTAATTCATGAGGTTTTCTACATGTGCGTTCCGTGTGCTGATTTTGCGCAATGTTTGACCGGTATAAAATCGCATATGTCAGACTGACCGGCCGATCACGTGAAAATCGGCCAATTCCGGTCCCAAGCCGATCAATCGGTGCATCTCTAATAATGGCCTTATTAGATCTGTTGTTGAGCCTTTTTTTTACCATTTGCAAAATAAAAATTGCCCTTTCAGTTTAATTTTGTTAGTTTTTATTGGCTGTCTATTTGCATTTCTTCATCTAATTGTCCTTTAACTAGTCTTCTATGAAGTGTAAAACTTGCTGATCTTTGATCACTGAATTTTCTCCAACCAGGTTCATTTTGCACCACGTGTATATGTTGGTTGATATAGCAACAGCACATTGTAGCACTATTTCCTTAGGTGTGCGTATTACTTTTACAGGTTTAGTGGCAACAAAAAGGGGCACAATCAATTGTGAATTCACTCTTTAATGTAGAATAGTTGATTCTGCTATGTGTGGAGTTAATTGTGATGTCCATTTAAACCCAGTTTGTCCTCATAATCAAGGGTTAGTCAGGTGTTTGTGTGTGTTTGAGAGTGTGTGAGTGAGGTCCAGTTAAACCCAAAATGTCCTCATAATCTAGGGTTAGTTAGGTGTTTGTGTGTTTGAGAGTGTGTGTGAGTGAGGTCCAGTTAAACCCAAAATGTCCTCATAATCAAGGGTTAGTCAGGTGTTTGTGTGTGAGTGAGGTCCAGTTAAACCCAAAATGTCCTCATAATCAAGGGTTAGTCAGGTGTTTGTGTGTTTAAGAGTGTGTGTGAGTGAGGTCCTGTTAAACCCAAAATGTCCTCATAATCAAGGGTTAGTCAGGGTTGTGTGTGTTTGAGAGTGTTTGAGTGAGAGGTCCAGTTAAACCCAGAATGTCCTCATAATCAAGGGTTAGTCAGGTGTTTGTGTGTGAGTGAGGTCCTGTTAAACCCAAAATGTCCTCATAATCAAGGGTTAGTCAGGTGTTTGTGTGTTTAAGAGTGTGTGTGAGTGAGGTCCTGTTAAACCCAAAATGTCCTCATAATCAAGGGTTAGTCAGGTGTTTGTGTGTTTAAGAGTGTGTGTGAGTGAGGTCCTGTTAAACCCAAAATGTCCTCATAATCAAGGGTTAGTCAGGTGTTTGTGTGTTTGAGAGTGTGTGTTTGAGAGTGTGTGTGAGTGAGGTCCAGTTAAACCCAAAATGTCCTCATAATCAAGGGTTAGTCAGGTGTTTGTGTGTTTAAGAGTGTGTGTGAGTGAGGTCCTGTTAAACCCAAAATGTCCTCATAATCAAGGGTTAGTCAGGGTTGTGTGTGTTTGAGAGTGTTTGAGTGAGAGGTCCAGTTAAACCCAGAATGTCCTCATAATCAAGGGTTAGTCAGGTGTTTGAGAGTGTGTGTGTGAGAGGTCCAGTTAAACCCAAAATGTCCTCATAATCAAGGGTTAGTCAGGTGTTTGAGAGTGTGTGTGTGAGAGGTCCAGTTAAACCCAAAATGTCCTCATAATCAAGGGTTAGTCAGGGTTGTGTGTGTTTGAGAGTGTGTGTGTGAGAGGTCCAGTTAAACCCAAAATGTCCTCATAATCAAGGGTTAGTCAGGGTTGTGTGTGTTTGAGAGTGTGTGTGTGTGAGAGGTCCAGTTAAACCCAAAATGTCCTCATAATCAAGGGTTAGTTAGGGTTGTGTGTATGCATGATTCATATGGTTACAGATGTACAGTTAAACCCAAATGGTCAGCAATGTTCATTAAGATACTAATACCAAGTCTTGAACAATCTTCTCTTTTCACATTAACAAAACCCAAACCCAATCAATTGGAAATATTTAGCTTTATTCAAAACTATCTTTAGACAAAACTTCTTAAAATCTAATGAATAAATTAAGACTGACATTCAAGGTTGAATTATGAAAAATACTTGTGGGTGAATGCATTTGTCAGTGATGGTTAAATAGTAAACTCTCCTTTTGGTTTTTTATTTTCTTAATTTTTAAAGCTACAATATTTCCGTATTTCACTTTCCCTCTTCTCTCTTTGCTCTTCACTCACTTCACACCTGCTAAATCTCACATTACAAACTCAGGTTAGTTTTCTGAAATCTCTCTTAAAGTTTAAGCCAGTGTGAACAATTTGATGATAATTTCTTGTTTTGTTTTTCTATATGCTGGTATTGAAACAAACTTAAGTGATGTGGCACTCTCATGGGTAAAGTTAGTCCAGGTTATACCAGGTTAGTCCTCATAATTAATGGTCAGATGTGTATGTGAGTGATGTCCAGATAAACCAGGGTAGTCCTCATAAATCATAATTGAATCAGGAAACGCCCACTCCTGCCCTGTCCTTACAGTGCTTTAGTTTGTCAGGTCTTCATATTACCAGACTGTTTCATTAGAATTAAATTCTGAGCAGTCAGATTTTTACCCCATGCCATAAGGAGCAGTTTAATATTTCTTATTAATCTCTATGACAAAGGGAAAGGTGGGTCCCCATAAACCAGGATGGATCTTTTTAGGGGAAAAAGTCCTTATAAAGCACCCGTACCAGTATGTGTGTGTGTGTGTGTGTGTGTGTGTGTGTGTGTGTGTGTTGCAGGGCTACATGAAGAGACAGGCAGTGTTTGCCTGTAACTCGTGTGTTCAGGAAGGCATGGATCCGGCCGGTGTGTGTCTGGCGTGTGCAAACGCGTGTCATGATGGTCATGATGTGTGTGAGCTTTACACTAAAAGGTCTGAGAGATCCATCGCTCGTCTCGAACTCTAGAGTGTGTGAGGAGAGCACATCCACTCACTGCATCACTGTCGGTTCTTCTGCTTGTTTTGTCTCAGGAATTTCCGTTGTGACTGTGGCAATGAGAAGTTTCATGGCTTCAAATGCAGACTTCATACGGTGAGTGATGTGTGTGTGTGTCGGACCTGGTGTGTGTATACAGCGTGTGATGCAAGATCAATAATATTGCTGAATATTAAATGTCCTCGACTAAGCAAGCTGAAAGCCAAAGGCGACAGGGACCAAAAAACCCTTGGGAGAAACCAGACTCAGTCGCTCAGTTCTCCTCTGGCATGACCGGTCAGAGGTCAGAGGTCAGAGTGGATCAGAACATTCAGAGTATTATCCAGTTCCCTCTGGTTGAAGACCGGAGTCGACGAGGCTGCACTTCAGGATGAGTTGTGGTCGTGTCCAGGCGCAGGTCCTCCATCAGATCTGGATCCGGCCGACTGCAGTAAACCTCGGATAAACAGAAAGACTAACATTAACGCAGACGCCATTCTTCTTATGATGTAACGAGTACATCAGGATTTATGGGAAGTGTTCCCAGTTCCGGCTGACCTAATACCTAGGATTATGTTTATTTTCTTCTAATAGGGTTGAAAAATAAGCAGATCTAGCAGCTTTTAAAGCCTCTCTGTAAGCAATCGAGCTCTCCTTCCACGAAATCCGAAACACCTCTAGTTTTGTTTTCTTCCAGTTGCGCTCCATTTTTCTGGCTGCTCTCTTAAGGGCCTGAGTGTGCGTGAGTGTGTGTGTGTGTGTGTGTGTGCGAGTGTGTGTGTGTGTGTGTGTGTGTGTGTGTGCTCGTTGTGCCACGGCGCTGGACTATGTTCTTTAATCTTCTTTAAGCGCAACGGAGCAACTGTGTCTAAAGTGCTGGAAAAGAGAGAGTTAAAAGTTTCTGTTGCAATATCGAGTTCTTCTAAGCTATCCGGGATGCTGAGATGATGAAACTGATTAGGAAGATTATTGATAAAGCAATCTTTAGTGGCAGAAGTGATCGGTCTAACATATTTATAACACGGAGTCGGCTGTGCAGCCTTGGCTAAATGTAATTTACACGAGACTAGATAGTGATCTGAGATGTCATCGCTCTGCTGCAGTATTTCAACGGCATCAACATCTATTCCATGTGATAGTATTAGATCTAGAGTATGATTACGGCAAAGAGTCGGTCCTGACACGTGTTGTCTAACTCCAATTGAGTTTATAATGTCTCTAAACGTCTTGTCTGATGTCACATGACGTCTGGTCGGCAGTGTGTGTTCAGATCTGATGTTTTTCTGTCATCTGATGCTCAGGGAAAAGACGGGCGAAACCTGAAGAACTTGTACAATCACAATTACTTTGGGCGCTACTGCTCGTGTGACCGCCCGTATCCGGATGCAGACGATCAGGTGCGTGATGCTCCTCGTCCTCACTGAGGCATGAAGCTTCGGTAGTAAACTATGAACTGTTTCTACTCTCTCCAGGTTAATGAGGAGATGATCCAGTGTGTCGTGTGTGAAGACTGGTTCCACGAGAAGGTGAACTCACACACACTCTGTTATTCTGCTCTCCCTCTGATCCTCTGGTGTTAAAGTGTGTCCTGATGTTCCAGCATCTAGATTCTCCAGCGGCTGACGGAGACGTGCTGACGGAGATGGTCTGTGTGCGCTGCATGGAGAGAGCGCCGTTCCTCTGGGCGTACGAGGCTCGATTAGCAGGTCTGCCTCTCCTGAAGAAACATGGAGCGCAGGGTCGGCTCTGCAGTCACTGCGCTGTGGTGAACAGGATCTGTTTTGTGCTGTCCTCCAGGTTCTGCTCTGAATAAACAAGGCCTCTGTGAAGAGCATGCGAGCGCTGATCAGACGTCAGGTGACAAGCAGCCGGATGCAGCCGGAGCCGCGGGTCGAGGAGGTTCAGGGACGGCTCCTGTGGATCCGCAGCGGTCAGAAGCTGCCGGGTGCGTGTTGAAAGAGCTGACGGCTGGAGCTGTGGGTCGAGGACGTTCAGGGACGGCTCCTGTGGATCCCCAGCGGTCAGAAGCTGCCGGATGCGTGTTGAGAGAGCTGACGGCCGGAGCCGCGGGTCGAGGAGATTCAGGGACTGCTCCTGTGGATCCCCAGCGGTCAGAAGCTGCCGGATGCGTGTTGAGAGAGCTGACGGCCGGAGCCGCGGGTCGAGGAGGTTCAGGGACGGCTCCTGTGGATCCGCAGCGGTCAGAAGCTACCGGGTGCGTGTTGAGAGAGCTGACGGCCGGAGCCACGGGTCGAGGAGATTCAGGGACGGCTCCTGTGCATCCCCAGCGGTCAGAAGCTGCCGGATGCGTGTTGAAAGAGCTGTCGGCCGGAGCCGCGGGTCGAGGAGATTCAGGGACGGCTCCTGTGCATCCCCAGCGGTCAGAAGCTGCCGGGTGCGTGTTGAAAGAGCTGACGGCTGGAGCCGCGGGTCGAGGAGGTTCAGGGACGGCTCCTGTGGATCCGCAGCGGTCAGAAGCTGCCGGATGCATGTTGAGAGAGCTGACGACTGGAGCCGCGGATCGAGGAGGTTCAGGGACGGCTCCTGTGGATCCGCAGCGGTCAGAAGCTGCCGGATGCATGTTGAGAGAGCTGACGGCCGGAGCCGCGGGTCGAGGAGGTACAGGGACGGCTCCTGTGGATCCGCAGCGGTCAGAAGCTGCCGGATGCATGTTGAGAGAGCTGACGGCTGGAGCCGCGGGTCGCGGAGGTTCAGGGACGGCTCCTGTGGATCCCCAGCGGTCAGAAGCTGCCGGATGCGTGTTGAGAGAGCTGACGGCCGGAGCCGCGGCGTGTTCGAGGGAAGCTCCGGTGTTCTGGCCGTATCACTGGAGAGAGAAGCTCTGCCGCTGCACCGGCTGCAAGGTGTCATGATGTTCACAAGCTTTATTCCAGAGCATCTCATACGCTTGATTGACAGATATGAGTGACTCACTGTAACAGAGGCTTGTTTCTGTAATATTTTAACTTTTTAATGTTCCAAATATTGTGTGTAGAGAATGTATGTAGAGACGGGTGTTCCTTTCCTGCTGGACGAGTCAGACACGCTGCTCGCATACGAGGACAGAGCCAAAGCTGAAGCACTGAGGAGCGACGACCTGCTGCTGTCCTGCCTGACCTCTGTGACCCCCCTGACCTCTGTGACCCCCCTGACCTCTGTGACCCACCTGACCCACGTGCAGCAGCTCGAGGTCATTTACCGTAAGTGCGGCTCTGTCATTAAAACCATCTATGAGGAAGTCAGACAGCCTCATACACAAATATTATTAAAGTATTAAAATATTATTCTCTTTGATACCAATCTTTCATTTGAAATTCACGTGTCTAGTATCTGTAAAACCGCATTCTTCCATCTTAAAGATATATCTAAATTACGCCATATGCTCTCAATGACAAATGCGGAACAGTTAGTTGATGCGTTCATGACCTCAAGGCTAGATTATTGTAATGCTCTACTGGGTGGTTGCCCTGCACGCTTAACAAACAAACTCCTAGAGATGCACTGATTGATCGGCTGGTGACCGGAATTGGCCGATTTTAAAGCGGTGGTTGATTTATGATTTCACTTGTCTAACTGTAGTTAGTGTGTAATGTTATGTTGTCTAACTGTTAGGGGTGTGACGAGATCTCGTGCCACGAGATCTCGCGAGACTAAAATGTGACGAGATTTCTCGTCGAGTGAAAAGCTGTGTCGCGATATCGCCATGATTAGCAAAGAATTTGCCACGTTCACATTACATTACGGTGTGCACCGCCTCCACTCACTGTCGTTTTGCTATTGTATTGTAAACATCTACTCTGCTCATCCAGCACGAGTTGCAGTCGCACACAGACTGTGACAGTGCTGCAGGAATCAGTTCACTGATCGCGTTACGATGGCGGAGGATTTGTTGCGCAACAGAGAGTCGATCTGAGATGTCTTCTGAGAATGAGATGTCTTGATATGTCTGAGATGGCGGTTCACGCAGAACGTGTTTTTCCATTCCAGTGCGGTACTTTTCCATTGTTTTTCTATGTAAACGCGCTAGACGGATGTGTAACCTTGCGCTCGCGTCTTGCATCTTTTGCAGCGTCTCGCGCATGACACAGCGCTCTAAAAACGCGGCGCTCAATTTAAAATCAGTTCCCCCATTCCACTGCCAGCGTATCGCATTTTACACAGCAAAAACGCATTCTGTGTGAATGTCCCCCTTATCTTGTAGAACGCGCGTTCAGCACCGCCACTACGGAGTGAAAATGAAAGTAAAACACTGCGCGCAAATTAGACTGCATACAATAACCCGTCTCCCAATATCAAACCTATCTCTGGACGTTATAGTTGTGGCTCTGGTCTCTGTTTTGGTCTCTGCTTGCACTTTGAATACAGAGAGAGTTGGCCTACTTTGATTATGGTTGCACTTGCACTTAATTATCGTTTGCACTAATAAGACTAAGAAAAACTGTTGTTTTTTACAGTTTTTATTTCTATTTTCAATTTGTGAAAAGTAGTTTTATTTGGAGGTCACACACAGCCTCAGAAGTTCTGGAAGCTCATAATGTACAGTAAGGTCTGAAGAGACTCGTGTGAAATCATACTTGAGAGAAGCCAGTGAGTTGAGTTTGTGGTAAAACCTTTACAGTGCTTCTATATTGTTGTATTTGATAATTCATACTCAAAGTAGAACTGAAATGACATTCATTACAAGATGATTTAGTTACAACATTTCAAAATGCACCTGCAGACTATCCAGTCATGAATTTTGTCATTGAGGAGTTCTATCAAATATTGTGCAAAAATCTCGTATCGTCTCGTTCTCGTGAACCCAATCTCGTCTTTGTCTTGTCTCGTGAGATAACGGTCTCGTCACACCCCTACTAACTGTAGTTTGTGTGTAATGTTGCTGTTTGATCATAAACAACATCTGCAAAGTTACAACGCTCAAAGTTCAGAGCAAAGGGAGACATTTGCTTTTAAAAGAAAAGGACTACAACAAACGGCTGCTGTCCCGAGAATTTTCGTTTTCTTTCGCCCCCCCCCTCCCCCCCCCCCCTCCCCCTACCTCCACAATGGCTGCACAGGTGCACAGGAATAATCCTTCCTAAAACGCATTAAACTTTCGTTTACAAAGACGTGAAACTCAGCGAGTGGTCAGGGGTGTTCACTGATATGCTCACACAAAAATCGCTGCAAAAGATGCTTTCCAACAGGTTTTATCGTAGTTTTTGTCCAACTCCATTGTATTGGATGTGCTGTGAGGTCTTTGTAAACGAAAGTTTAATGCGTTTTAGGAATGATATTCCTGTGCACCTGTGCAGCCATTGTGGAGGTGAGGGGGAAGCGAAAGAAAACGAAAGTTCTCGGGAGAGCAGCATCTTTCCAAATTTTAAACTTAACCGTTCTATTTCATCAGAAACGATCTGAAAACAGGGCTTTACGTGTAAAATACAGAACTTGTCCTTTAAGTCTCTCCATCTTTGTCTGACTCCGTTTTAATATTAAAGGCAGAACAGTTTCTGTCATTAGTGTGTGTGCGTGAGGTAATCAGCTGCTAACACACACAAGCTCTTGAAGCCCCGCCCTCTGCAGCAGCTCATTTGCATTTAAAGGGCCAGGCACAAAACGATGCATATTTGCAAACCCTCAAAAAGTGACACTTTTTTTATGCCGGTCAAATGCACTCGGGCGCCGTATGATTAACGTCGCGCAACATCAGCATCACACGCGCACACGCCAAGCAGGAGCGCCAACTAGCCTCTCGCTGTGGAGGATCCCGTCACCACTCTACAGACACAGTGCTGTCGGGATAATCTCGGCTCCGCGGATCTCGCCCGCAGTGATGACATCCTGTCTAAACATGCTTACGGCTTGGTCTGGAGGGAATTACAAACGTGTGTGTGCCTGGGGCGGCAGTGGCTCAGTGGTTCATGTAGGTTGTCTACAAACCGGAAGGTTAGTGGTTCAATCCCCGGTTCCACCTGACCAAGTGTCGAGGTGTCCATGAGCAAGACACCTAACCCCCGCTGCTCCCGACACACACACACACACACACACACTCTCTCACACACCTAACCCCAGCTGCTCCCGACACACACACACACACACACACACTCTCTCACACACCTAACCCCAGCTGCTCCCGACACACACACACACACACTCTCTCACACACCTAACCCCAGCTGCTCCCGACACACACACACACACACTCTCTCACACACCTAACCCCAGCTGCTCCCGACACACACACACACTCTCTCACACACCTAACCCCAGCTGCTCCCGACACACACACACACACACACACACACACACACACACACACACACACACACACACTCTCTCACACACCTAACCCCAGCTGCTCCCGACGAGCTGGATGAGCCTTGCATGGCTGACACCGCCGTCGGTGTGTGAATGGGTGAATGTGAGGCAACATGTAAAGTGCTTTGGAGGCCATTGGGTCTGTGAAAGCTCTATATAAATGCAGTCCATTTACCAGTCCATTTGTGTGTGTGTGTGTGTCTCGTGTCCAGAGTTCAAGGAGTTGAAAGCCGAGCTGCGTGAGTTCCTCCAGCAGTGGTCAGGCCAGAGGAAGGTAAAGATGAGTCGGTTACTGCGATCAGGCAGAAGTACAGCTGGGGTTAATGATCTCTGGTGTGTTTCAGGAGCTGACGCCGGAGCGCTTGCGGGACTTCCTGGAGGAACTGCAGGCCAGAAAGAGGAGACGTTACTGAACCAATCAGCAGCGCTTCTTGCAATGTCATGAGCCTGAACATCCACTTTAATAAAGTTCCAGAGCAAAAACTATCGCCTGTGTGCAAATACTTCCTAATTATTTGGAGCTGACTATTTAGTGCTTTGTGTCAGATTCTCTCTTGTAGCTCAATGTCAATACGTCTCCGTGTTCAGCACCTGTGCTCCAGTGTGTGTGTGTGTGTGTGTGTGTGTGTGTGTGTGTGTGTGTGTGTGTGTGTGTGTGTCCGTCCGTCCGTCCGTCCGTCCGTCCGTCCGCTGGTTCAGTATGTGTGTGTTTACAGTGACACACCAGCAGGAGGCGACCGTGAGTGAGTCATCAAACTGATCTGTTCAACACTGCTACTACTTCTGAACTTCAGGACCGTGTTCCTTCAGCAATGCTAGTGCACATGCTGCCTCACACACACTAGCAGGACGTGTGTGACACCAGACGCAGCCACTGACTCTCTCACTGGGTGAGATTCGATGCGTTTGACCAATCACAGGCTCCGACACTGATCCCAGACCTGCAGCTGACGCTCTGGTGTTGTGGAGATCAACACAGTTGATGATGGTAATGCCCAGTTGTCCACTAAAGCAGCAGTTGAGATGTGCTGTATAGTATACCTCACTACATTAGTTGCTGTATGTATGCGGTTAAAACTGTTAGGGGTTATGAATTTATGATTATTGTAGGCTGAATCTGTAAGGTTTTGTTTAATTATAACAGTGATTAGCCTAACTCTGTCTGGTGCCACTGTTGAATTATACGCATGTACAACAGGGTTTAATATTTTGTCCGTTTAGAGAACTGTCACCATAGCAAATCTGGAGTCTAACTCCATCCCTCTAGCGCCACCAACTGTACACATTTTTACTTGTTTATGCTAATAACTTTTGAACTATAAGGGTGAGAAACACATAATTGTTCCTCTAAACTCTTGGCTCAAGAAGATTTGCTTGCTCCACATGTTCTTCGGATCATCTTCAGATCATGCTGACAAAAAGTTATGGATTTCACGTTGATTCGTCAAACTTTCGGGGAAGAGTGCCACAACAGACATGAGGCTGTTCTCCACAATGCTTAGCCTATTCTGACCAAACGTGTTATGACAACCGTGACCTGAGGCTACCTGAACCGTTTCGACGCAGTGCCACCTAGTGGTCAGGGGATATGAAGAATCTACATTTTTGCTTAACTTCTGAAAGGTTTGGCCAAAAATCACAAAACTGATCTCTTTAGATTCGGTGTGGCATGCAGAGCCAAACAATATCCAATTTTACCATATCTGCCATTTTTGGCACCGGTCATTTTGAATTTTGCCGTAAAATGCATATTTTGGCCATATTCGGCCAAACTTCCTGTCCGCCAATTTGATTTTTGAAAACGAAACGAAGGACTGCGCATGTGCAATGACGTAGAAATAGCGTGATGACGTAGCAATAGCGTAATGACGTAGCAATAGCGTTATGACGTAGAAATAGCGTAATGACGTAGCAATAGCGTTATGACGTAGAAATAGCGTAATGACGTAGCAATAGCGTAATGTAGGAGAATAGTTATTATGCGCAAACAGCAGGAAAATCTGTATATTCGCGCATGTCAAAAAATCTATCCTGATTTGCAGCTTGTGACACATAAACGCATCGACCCGATCACATGTTCAGCGCTCATGTAAACACTACGCTCAGGTTCATCAATCAGGGAATGCAGTCCTAGTGAAACAAAAGTTGTGCATGTAAACGTTGCCATTGTCACCTCACTCTCACCACACAACTTCAGTTTGGTCACAGCGCCACGTATTGGTCGAAAGTGATAAACCATTAAATTATATAATGACTGTATGTATGATTTTTTTCAGCCATTTTGCCTTAAATCATCTTAATATGTCTAATGCCTCTGTTGCAGTGCTGATGCCCAGCCGCGACTGCAGTGTGTGTGTGCTCGGCCCTCAATGGCTGCTTGCAGATAGCCTGATTTTCTTTGTTCTCTTTTCTATATTGTTTTATTCTCTTTCCAATGAGAAACAAGATGTCAGAGAAGTTACGCTTATATTTCCGTTGATTCAGTTAAATGAAATACTGATGTTTGCTGTCGTTTATGTTTCATGAGGGAAGAAGGATTGACATGTTCAGTGGTGATCTGATCTGAGAAAATAAAAAAATTCATCTTTCTTATTAAAATCAATTAGTGATGAAGATTAAATTTCAAAGAGATAATGTTTATTTTGCATTTAGGCCTATTCATTAACATTTATTTTATCCAAAGCCAATTACAAATGAGGAGAACAACATGTTCATCCAAAAGAGGTAAAAACCTAAACAAACTAAGAAAAGTGTCAAATGGGGTAATCAATCGTCATTTTGTTTTTGTTTTCTAAATATGTTTAAGATTAAGTTCTCATGGAAAAGAGCATCTGTTTATTTCGAAACCAACTGTTGCAGAAATATCAAGCCCAGAGTCGATCGATGTAGAGCAGTGTTGGTGTCGGCGGATAGAGATATTGATCTGCCCGCGGAAGAGTCCATTGTTCCGCAGGAGAGTTGGACCGGAACAGTTGGACCGGAACAGTGTTAGTGTGGCACTATAACAGCGCGGTGATCAGGTGCAGATGCTCGAGCTCGTCGCTCATTGAGAAGCGGGTTGGATGCAGATGTTGAGGTTGTCTTTAATGCAGATGTTCGAGGTTGTCCTTCCTGCGCTTCTCTTCAGTGGTTTCACCTGAAAGCCTCCATCGCTCCTGCGCGCGGCCGTGTCAGATCTGCTCCGTGAACCCGGACACGCGCTAACATGTCTACGAAGGCAGAGCAGTGTAAGTATCATCTAGCTCGCTGTTTTCATGAGTAATGACAGATAATATCGTGTTTTAATACGGGTGTGTGTGTGTGTGTGTGTGTGTGATGGGAGCGGCGTTGTCAAGGCAACAGTCTGAACGAGCGCGAGGGCAAATGATGACGAACATATGGCTTAAACACACACACACACACACACACACACACACAGTGTCGGAGATTATAGATCATGTGTCGCAGAACATGCGGTGTCTCTTAGTCAAGGTCGAATAATCAGATCATCACTGCGGTAAAGCAGAGCTCGAGGTGAGCGCAGATCACCTGATCAGAAGTGTTATGATGAAGATGAAGATGATGAAGGTCAGCTGTGTCGCCATCTGCTGTCCTCATCATACACACCGCTGACCTCTGACCTCTGCGCGCACACAGTCTCGAGATGAGACTCGTTAGGGGAGAACAATAGTGCACTTGAGATTGCACATTAATTGTAACATATTTAGATATTTGAAGTTTAGTGCAGGATGGTGATTCAACAGCAAATTAATATA
>NC_136888.1:40000-77500 GCF_949152265.1 Phoxinus phoxinus
GTTAGTCAGATGCTATTTTAAGGGCGCGTGCTTGGCCATTATGTAGCGTGTGAACAACACACACACTTTGCTTCTCTAATCTACACAGACGCAGCAGTTTTCATTTTTGCAAATCATACATTATTACAAGGAAAAATATTAACACACGAGGAAATCATTGTTGTGTCCGTGAAGATGTGAAGAAATACATAAATCTAGATTACACATTTACCCAAATTATTATACGCCTGTTTCTCCATCATCCCCAATGTCACTTCTCTGTGTTTTACGGCCTGACGAGAACGTCGGTCTCCTCGGCTGTGAACCGCTACTGGCGTGCGCCGGCAAACCCGCCGTTATAATAGCAATCCGCCGTTATAATAGCAATCGGCCGTGGAACAAGCGCGCCGGCTCTTAAAGGGAATGTGAGAGGACGCTCTGATTGGTTTATTTCACGTTACGCCCAAACCACACCTATGAATAATGAAGCTTCTTCAGACCAACACATTTTAGATTTGCGTCGGCGCACGAGTCGTTTATCCCGCCGGTATAATAGCACCTCGCCGGGATCCGCCCACAGAGTTACTTGCGCTTTGACACTTGCGTTTCAGAGCGTTACAATAGGGCCCCTAGGAGTCAGAAGTGCAGTCAATTTAAGACAATAATCAGAATTATAATAAATGAAAGAACATTTTTACTGAAGATAGTCAGCAGTTTCCTCAGGCAGAAGTCAGCTTCAGACTCACGTAGGCCGCCCCTCTTACAGTTCAAAGGTCACCGCAGTTATGCCCTTCACCGCGGTCTAAGCTACGTCCTTGCTTCAGGTTGAATGATTCTGATTGGCTGAGAAATAGATTAACGCATGGACTGATAGCACATCTCCATAGTCTGTCAGTTACCATACGGTAAGGCACGAGTGGCCCTCGAGGTCACAACACTGTCCGGTAGGGCTGCCAATCTTCCTCTGTAATACTATTCGAATTCCATTCCGTATTTTATTTAATATTCGAATAATATTTGAATATTGAATGCTCAAATTCATCCTATTATGAATATTTACGACATTACACAGGCTTATGAACTCATTTGATATTTAGAAGGAACAATATTGATTAATACCTTGATTATAATCACTCATTAGGCATTGAAGCAGCAGTGCAGTGTGTTGTCGATCTGTGTTCACGGTGTCGAACTATCCGGTGTGGAAAACATGTCTGGTTTCAGCTGTGACGGTGTGAACATGCATGTCCTGCGGTTTCAGAACGATGGCCTGGTTTACTGTTCAGGCAAAGCCAGTGGATTGTTGAATGTTAATTATGTGTCACTTTGCTCTTTATTTGTTTAGTTGGCTCTAAGATTCGATACTTGCAAGAGTATCACAACCGTGTGCTTCACAATATTTACCCGGTGCCATCGGGAACAGACATTGCAAACACTCTGAAATACTTTTCCCAGACGCTGCTCAGGTAAGTGCACTACACTGGAGATAGGGAAACACACACTGCATTCACAGTAGTGACAGGCAGAACTAGAGTTTCAGCGCCACAGACACATTTGATATGATCATCAAAGTTATGCAAAGGACACATTGTAAATAAACTGTTCAAGAAGAGAGACAAACAACAACCTCTTTTCCAATTCAGTCAAGGAGAGCTTGACTCGAGTGTTGGTTTGTTTGTCCTTAATTTTTGTCTTTTAAATGTCAAAGTTTTTAAACTGTAATATTTGCTACCACTGAATAATTATAGTTATACTCACGAGTTCATGTTATTTAGGCACTTCTTCATGTTTATTGTTCACATATCAATGAAAACAATTAACTCTTTCCCCGCCAGCGTTTTCTTTATTTAAGTGTCCAGCTGCCGCCAGTATTTTGGATAATTTTCACAAAACTTTCATGGCTTCTAGAATAATTTTTGTATGAATTTCTAAACATGCAATATATCAAAAGAAAGAACAGAACTTATTGTTTTAAACAAATTTTTTTTTTATTTTAGCAATCTTTTTGATCAACACTTGAATGTGGGTTAGTTGTATTAAAAAACAACAACATTTTGATCAAAAAGCTGAGACTACAATGTGCATAAGCAACGCTTTTATCGCTTGTTTCTTCTTCTCCTGTGTTTTGATCTGGAGATTCAGTACTCTTTCAGAAGATATGTAATAGCGCCCCCTACCTTATAACAGTGGAAACACGGAAAGCCGGAAAACTCCGTCAATGACGGGGAAAGAGTTAATGAAGGAGCATGCGTTGACACTAGAAGACGTGCTCAATAATGTAGAGAAAGTTTAGCATCTGAGAACATTGTGTGTACAGTGTTTGTGTGTGATTCCTGTTGTGTTTTTATCAGTGTTTGAGTGTTAAAGGATCTGTCATAAAGAGTTAATAATGAGTGTATTGTCTGTGAGTATGCAGGGTTACTGATTTCCATAGTTTTCAGTGGGTTTGAAATGTCAAGAAGCTGTTCTTCATGTAGCATTCTGCAGTCGAACCACCTCTCATTCCCTGACAGACAGGGCCTTTAGCTGTGATCAGAGAAGCAGTCCACCATCCTGTTTTATGTAACGCACATCAAACTACGCTCTCCTCTCCCTCCAAGACCATCACAGACCAAATTTCTGCAGAGCTAGAAGTTGACAGGGGACAGCAGACACAAACACCCTCCACATCCCTCCACAAACATGACACATTGCTTTCGAAACCAGTGTATTCCTTTTCCATTACAGTTTTCCCCAGCCCTAGACTAGCTACATTTCTGTTAGAATTGAAATCCATATGCCTGTCGAACCATTATTTCTCTTCCCTGAAATGATACTGAGGCAGTATCATAATGTATTTACATACAGACATTCTTTTTGACGGTGCAATAAACATGTGTTGTGACCAGGGAGCTTTTAGTCTAACCTCACATACATGTTTATTACTGGCTGAAGCATGTTTCTGAAGTGTCATCTCTGTATTGTCCTCAAAACAAATTATTTCGAGATTGCTCTCATCTCTGACAGCCCCTCCATTGCTCAGTATTTCCCTACGGCTGACCGGCCCGCGCCGCTCGTCCTCCGGGGATTGGCCGCTCGGAGGGCGCATTGCGTGCGCGTCAAAGGCGAAGTATGGGGCTGCCACTGAAAACATGCCATTTTTTATAGTTTTGCTCCTTGTCACCAGATACGCATGAGATGCAGTGATCGGTGCGTTTGCCAAGCGCCCGTTTGGTGGCTGCTTGAGTTTCGATCCGAACCAAAACCAAATTTCAAGTGCAAAGATGATTCTGGCACATCCAAAAGTCTGTGGAGACACTGCATCCTATGTGGGGAATATCTGGCTTTGGTTCTTTTCTACTTACGCTGTCTCTGTAGAGCCATTTCAATGTAATGTGCTGTTTCTTTGTGTCTTTGTTGTCTCTTTTTTTCCCCTGTTCCCCTCCCTCCCCCACCCTCCCCCGGAGCAGCATCCTGTCCCGTACAGGCAGAAAGGAGAGCCAGGAAGCTTCCAATTTGGCCGTGCCCATGACCATGTGTCTTTTTCCTGTGCCATTCCCACTCACCCCATCTCTAAGACCACAAGTCAGTTCCATCAACCCTACAGTTACTCGATCCCTCCTTTACAGCGTTCTGCGGGACGCCCCGGCCGACCGGGCTGGCGCCCCCCAGCAGAGTCGGGAGGTTCAGCTCTCAGATTACCCCTCACTGGACTATCAGGGGCTCTATGCCACCCTCGTCACCTTGCTTGACCTGGTGCCCCTGCTACAGCACGGTCAGCACGGTGAGTCCACGCCGCTTCCCTTCCTCAGATACTCCTGGCCACGTCTCTCAGAGCGAGATCCAGTTTAATCCTCAGGTGCTCCTGGCCACGTCTCTGAGAGCGAGATCCAGTTTAATCCTCAGGTGCTCCTGGCCTCGTCTCTGAGAGCGAGATCCAGTTTAATCCTCAGGTGCTCCTGGCCTTGTCTCTGAGAGCGAGATCCAGTTAATCTTCAGGTGCTCCTGGCCTCGTCTCTGAGAGCGAGATCCAGTTAATCCTCAGGTGCTCCTGGCCTTGTCTCTGAGAGCGAGATCCAGTTTAATCCTCAGGTGCTCCTGGCCACGTCTCTGAGAGCGAGATCCAGTTTAATCCTCAGGTGCTCCTGGCCTTGTCTCTGAGAGCGAGATCCAGTTTAATCCTCAGGTGCTCCTGGCCTCGTCTCTGAGAGCGAGATCCAGTTTAATCCTCAGGTTCTCCTGGCCTCGTCTCTGAGAGCGAGATCCAGTTTAATCCTCAGGTGCTCCTGGCCTTGTCTCTGAGAGCGAGATCCAGTTAATCCTCAGGTGCTTCTGGCCTCGTCTCTGAGAGCGAGATCCAGTTAATCTTCAGGTGCTCCTGGCCTCGTCTCTCAGAGCGAGATCCAGTTTAATCCTCAGGTGCTCCTGGCCTCGTCTCTGAGAGCGAGATCCAGTTAATCTTCAGGTGCTCCTGGCCTCGTCTCTCAGAGCGAGATCCAGTTTAATCCTCAGGTGCTTCTGGCCTCGTCTCTTGAGAGCGAGATCCAGTTAATCCTCAGGTGCTTCTGGCCTCGTCTCTGAGAGTGAGATCCAGTTAATCCTCAGGTGCTCCTGGCCTCGTCTCTCAGAGCGAGATCCAGTTTAATCCTCAGGTGCTTCTGGCCTCGTCTCTCAGAGCGAGATCCAGTTTAATCCTCAGGTGCTTCTGGCCTCGTCTCTGAGAGCGAGATCCAGTTTAATCCTCAGGTGCTTCTGGCCTCGTCTCTGAGAGCGAGATCCAGTTTAATCCTCAGGTGCTTCTGGCCTCGTCTCTGAGAGCGAGATCCAGTTTAATCCTCAGGTGCTTCTGGCCTCGTCTCTCAGAGCGAGATCCAGTTTAATCCTCAGGTGCTTCTGGCCTCGTCTCTCAGAGCGAGATCCAGTTTAATCCTCAGGTGCTTCTGGCCTCGTCTCTCAGAGCGAGATCCAGTTTAATCCTCAGGTGCTTCTGGCCTCGTCTCTCAGAGCGAGATCCAGTTTAATCCTCAGGTGCTTCTGGCCTCGTCTCTCAGAGCGAGATCCAGTTTAATCCTCAGGTGCTTCTGGCCTCGTCTCTGAGAGCGAGATCCAGTTTAATCCTCAGGTGCTTCTGGCCTCGTCTCTCAGAGCGAGATCCAGTTTAATCCTCAGGTGCTTCTGGCCTCGTCTCTGAGAGCGAGATCCAGTTTAATCCTCAGGTGCTCCTGGTCTCGTCTCTGGCTGCGTTTACACTTGGCATTAACATGCGCCCTGTATCTGGATGTTGTCCACATACACATTGAAAAGACGAGTGTAAACGCGCGTCTGATCGGAATGTTATCCGATCAGCGTGTCCAGTTTCGGAGGTAGTCGAGGACGCATTGTGATCGGATCTCAGTGTAATGTAAATGCAATCCAGCCATCGTGTCTGCATTCACAGGTGGACGTCATTTAAATCCCCGCCCAGTCTCCCCACGTGCTCTCAGAACATAATGCCCAGACGCAGTTTAGACAATAAATTACATTTATTTGAACCTTACAAAATGTCAATATTTAAAACCGTTTATTCAGACTTACATGATACTGTGTGTGTCATTTTTCATTTTAATTGTGCAACATATTCTGAACGAGGCGATCGCCTGTACAACCACAGCTGTGATCATGAGATCTTAATGAAGAGCGTGCGCTGCTTTGCCAGAGGAATAATAGGAATACACTTTTTATTTTTTAAATGTTGAATTTTTTTTGTTTCAGCATGTTTATTAATCTCCCATCTCTGTTAATATAGTCATTGCATTCTATAACCTTACACCCCGATGATCGATGATGTGACTTTTTTTTTTAATAACCCAGTTATTTTTGTATGATCAACTCTGGAAATATTCCTTCATTCAAAAAACGTAATTTGATTTAAGGATGGAGATTGCACAGCAAAGTAAAGTGAGTAAGTGAAAGCAATTTGGACATTGCTTAATTTGTATCATCTTTACTCTTATTGGTATCGTGCTACAGACCTAATTTAAATATTATGCAGGAAACAGAAATCCGATCGGTTATCCAGATACAGAGGCTACTTATTATGAACAAATGTAAACGCACGGTGTCCTGATTGGCTAATGATCCGATCTGCTTGATCGGATCATGGTGATCGCATGTTAATGCCAAATGTAAACGCAGCCTCTGAGAGCGAGATCCAGTTTAATCCTCAGGTGCTCCTGGCCTCGTCTCTGAGAGCGAGATCCAGTTTAATCCTCAGGTGCTTCTGGCCTCGTCTCTGAGAGCGAGATCCAGTTTAATCCTCAGGTGCTCCTGGCCTCGTCTCTCAGAGCGAGATCCAGTTAATCCTCAGGTGCTCCTGGCCTTGTCTCTGAGAGCGAGATCCAGTTTAATCCTCAGGTGCTCCTGGCCTCGTCTCTGAGAGCGAGATCCAGTTTAATCCTCAGGTGCTTCTGGCCTCGTCTCTGAGAGCGAGATCCAGTTTAATCCTCAGGTGCTCCTGGCCTCGTCTCTCAGAGCGAGATCCAGTTAATCCTCAGGTTCTCCTGGCCTCGTCTCTCAGAGCGAGATCCAGTTTAATCCTCAGGTGCTCCTGGCCTCGTCTCTCAGAGCGAGATCCAGTTAATCCTCAGGTTCTCCTGGCCTCGTCTCTGAGAGCGAGATCCAGTTTAATCTTCAGGTGCTCCTGGCCTCGTCTCTGAGAGCGAGATCCAGTTTAATCCTCAGGTGCTCCTGGCCTCGTCTCTCAGAGCGAGATCCAGTTAATCCTCAGGTGCTCCTGGCCTTGTCTCTGAGAGTGAGATCCAGTTTAATCCTCAGGTGCTCCTGGCCTTGTCTCTCAGAGCGAGATCCAGTTTAATCCTCAGGTGCTCCTGGCCACGTCTCTGAGAGCGAGATCCAGTTTAATGCTCAGGTGCTCCTGGCCTTGTCTCTCAGAGCGAGATCCAGTTAATCCTCAGGTGCTTCTGGCCTCGTCTCTGAGAGCGAGATCCAGTTAATCCTCAGGTGCTCCTGGCCTTGTCTCTCAGAGCGAGATCCAGTTTAATCCTCAGGTGCTCCTGGCCTTGTCTCTCAGAGCGAGATCCAGTTTAATCCTCCGGTGCTCCTTGCCTCATCTCTGAGAGCGAGATCCAGTTTAATCCTCAGGTGCTCCTTGCCTCATCTCTGAGAGCGAGATCCAGTTTAACGTGTGTTAATAAGATTACAACTAGATGGGCGGTGCTTTCGAGCCAAACAAATACGCTCAGCGCTCTAAGAACCGGTGCCTGCTGTTAACTCTTTCCCCGCCATTGACTAAATTTCTCGTCAATCCATGTTTTACTGTTATACGGTTGGGGTCGCTGTTATGCATCTTCTGAAAGAGTGTAAGGCAAAGAAGAAGAAGAAGAAACCAGAGATAAAGGCCCTGTCGCAAATGGTACACTTCATATGCATTTTCGGTCTTGTGAATTTACAATGGCTGCTGCATGTGGTTCTAGTGGTTACTTTTCTTAAATCAGACCACCTCGATGATGTACACAGTGCTTCACTTTTTCCACATTTTGTTATGTTACAGCCTTATTCTAAAATGGATTCAATTAATTATTTTCATCAAAATTCTACTAACAATAGCCCGTAATGACAACGTGAAAGAAGTTTGTTGGAAATCTTTGCTAATTTATTAAAAAAAAAAAAAATCACATTTACATACTGTAAGTATTCACATTCTTTACCATGACACTCAAAATTGAGCTCCTGTTTCCACTGATCATCCTTGAGGTGTTTCTACAACTGGATTGGAGTCCACCTGTGGTAAATTATTATATAGGCTAATTTATTTATATTTGTAAAACACAATACATATTTGTTACTCCACTACATTTTCGCTCAAATTTACCTTTGTACTTGCACATTGTTTTCTGTTTGTTTGCAAGTCGAGTTTTCCTTTGCAAAGCAGATTGAGTTTGTTTGCAAAATGCTGGATTTGTTTGTTTAATTATGGCACAATATTAACTCCATAGTCAGAGCACAAACCAAGCCATGAAGGAATTGTCTGTAGAGCTCTGAGACAGGATTGTATCGAGGCACAGAACTGTGGAAGGGTTCAGAAACATTTCTGCTGCATTAAAGGTCCCAATGAGCACAGTGGCCTCCATCATCCATAAATGGAAGAAGTTTGGAACCAAGGTCCTTAGTCAGGGAGGAGACCAACAACCCGATGGTCACTTTGACAGAGCTCCAGCGTTTCTGTGTGGAGAGAGGAGATCCTTCGAGAAGAACAACCATCTCTGCAACTCTCCACCAATCAGACCTGAGAACCTTCGAGAAGAACAATCATCTTTGCAGCTCTCTGCCAATCAGGCCTGAGAACCTAGAACAATCATCTTTGCAGCTCTCTGCCAATCAGGCCTGAGAACCTTCCAGAAGAACAACCATCTCTGCAGCTCTCCACCAATCAGGCCGGAGAACCTTCCAGAAGAACAACCATCTCTGCAGCTCTCCACCAATCAGGCCGGAGAACCTTCCAGAAGAACAATCATCTTTGCAGCTCTCTGCCAATCAGGCCTGAGAACCTTCCAGAAGAACCAACATCTCTGCAGCTCTCCGCCAATCAGGCCTGAGAACCTTCCAGAAGAACAACCATCTCTGCAGCTCTCCACCAATCAGGCCTGAGAACCTTCCAGAAGAACAACCATCTCTGCAGCTCTCCACCAATCAGGCCTGAGAACCTTCCAGAAGAACAACCATCTCTGCAGCTCTCCACCAATCAGTACGGAGAACCTTCCAGAAGAAACAACCATCTCTGCAGCTCTCCACCAATCATGCCTGAAAACCTTCCAGAAGAGCAACCATCTCTGCAGCTCTCCACCAATCAGGCCTGAGAACCTTCCAGAAGAACCACCATCTCTGCAGCTCTCCACCAATCAGGCCTGAGAACCTTCCAGAAGAACAACCATCTTTGCAGCTCTCCACCAATCAGGCCTGAGAACCTTCCAGAAGAACAACCATCTCTGGAGCTCTACACCAATCAGTCCGAAGAACCTTCCAGGAGAACAAGCATCTCTGCAGCTCTACGCCAATCAGACCTGAGAACCTTCCAGATGAACAACCATCTCTGCAGCTCTACGCCAATCAGGCCCGAGAACCTTCCAGAAGAACAACCATCTCTGCAGCTCTCCACCAATCAGGCCTGAGAACCTTCCAGAAGAACAACTATCTCTGCAGCTCTACGCCAATCAGGCCCGAGAACCTTCCAGAAGAACAACCATATTTGCAGCTCTCCACCAATCAGGCCTGAGAACCTTCCAGAAGATCAACATCTCTGCAGCTCTCCACCAATCAGGCCTGAGAACCTTCCAGAAGAACAACCATTTCTGCAGCTCTCCACCAATTAGGCTTGAGAACCTTCCAGATGAACAACCATCTCTGGAGCTCTCCACCAATTAGGCTTGAGAACCTTCCAGATGAACAACCATCTCTGGAGCTCTCCACCAATCAGGCCAGAGAACTCTCCAGGAGAACAACCATCTCAGCAGCTCTCCGCCAATCAGGCCTGAGAACCTTCCAGAAGAACAACCATCTCTGCAGTTCTCCACCAATCAGGCCTGAGAACCTTCCAGAAGAACAACCATCTCTGCAGCTCTACGCCAATCAGGCCCCAGAACCTTCCAGAAGAACAACCATCTCTGCAGTTCTCCACCAATTAGGCTTGAGAACCTTCCAGATGAACAACCATCTCTGGAGCTCTACATCAATCAGGCCTGAGAACCTTCCAGAAGAACAACCATCTCTGCAGCTCTCCGCCAATCAGGCCTAAGAACCTTCCAGAAGAACAACCATCTCTGCAGTTCTCCACCAATCAGGCCTGAGAACCTTCCAGGAGAACAACCATCTCTGCAGCTCTCCACCAATCAGGCCTGAGAACCTTCCAGAAGAACAACCATCTCTGCAGCTCTACGCCAATCAGGCCCGAGAACCTTCCAGAAGAACAACCATCTCTGCAGCTCTCCACCAATCAGACCTGAGAACCTTCCAGAAGAACAACCATCTCTAGAGCTCTCCACCAATCAGGCCTGAGAACCTTCCAGATGAACAACCATTTCTGCAGCTCTCCACCAATCAGGCCTGAGAACCTTCCAGATGAACAACCATCTCTGGAGCTCTACACCAATCAGGCCTGAGAACCTTCCAGGAGAACCACAATCTCTGCAGCTCTCCACCAATTAGGCTTGAGAACCTTCCAGATGAACAACCATCTCTGGAGCTCTCCACCAATCAGACCTGAGAACCTTCAAGAAGAACAACCATCTCTGCAGCTCTCCACCAATCAGGCCTGAGAACCTTCCAGAAGAACCACCATCTCTGCAGCTCTCCACCAATCAGGCCTGAGAACTTTCCAGAAGAACAACCATCTCTGCAGCTCTCCACCAATCAGGCCTGAGAACCTTCCAGAAGAACAACCATCTCTGCAGCTCTCCACCAACCAGGCCTGAGAACCTTCCAGAAAAACAACCATCTCTGCAGCTCTCCACCAATCAGGCCTGAGAACCTTCCAGAAGAACAACCATCTCTGCAGCTCTCGACCAATCAGGCCTGAGAACCTTCCAGAAGAACAACCATTTCTGCTGCTCTCCACCAATCAGGCCTGAGAACCTTCCAGAAGAACAACCATCTCTGCAGCTCTCCACCAATCAGACCTGAGAACCTTCCAGAAGAACAACCATCTCTGCAGCTCTCGACCAATCAGGCCTGAGAACCTTCCAGAAGAACAACCATCTCTGCAGTTCTCCACCAATCAGGCCTGAGAACCTTCCAGAAGAACAACCATCTCTGCAGCTCTCCACCAATCAGACCTGAGAACCTTCCAGAAGAACAACCATCTCTGCAGCTCTCCACCAATCAGGCCTGAGAACCTTCCAGAAGAACAACCATCTCTGCAGTTCTCCACCAATCAGGCCTGAGAACCTTCCAGAAGAACAACCATCTCTGCAGCTCTCCGCCAATCAGGCCTGAGAACCTTCCAGAAGAACAACCATCTCTGGAGCTCTCCACCAATCAGGCCTGAGAAGTTTTTTCTCCACCAATCAGGCCTGATCTCATTTTACTGAGGAGTGGCCAGACGGAAGCCACTCCTCAGTAAAAGGCACATGACAGCCCGTCTGGAGTTTGCCAATGGCACATGAAGTACTCTCAGACCATGAAAAACAAAGATTGAACTCTTTGGCCTGAATGGCAAGCGTCATGTCTGGAGGAAAGCAGGCCCCACTCATCAACTGGCCAATACAATCCCTACAATGAATCGTGGTGGTGGCAGCATCAGCTGTGGGGATGTTTTTCAGTGGCAGGAACTGCGAGACTCGTCAGGATCGAGGGAGAGATAAGAGACTGGGAGACTCATCAGGATCGAGGGAAAGATGAGGAACTAGGAGACTAGTCAAGATCGAGGGAAAGATGAGGAACTGGGAGACTAGTCAGGACTGAAGGAAAGATGAGGAACTGGGAGACTAGTCAGGACCGAGGGAAAGATTAGGAACTGGGAGACTAGTCAGGATCGAGGGAAAGATGAGGAACTGGGAGACTAGTCAGGATCGAGGGAAAGATTAGGGACTGGGAGACTCGTCAGGATCGAGGGAAAGATGAGGAACTGGGAGACTAGTCAGGATCGAGGGAAAGATGAGGTACTGGGAGACTAGTCAGGATCGAGGGAAAGATGAGGAACTGGGAGACTAGTCAGGACTGAAGGAAAGATGAGGAACTGGGAGACTAGTCAGGATCGAGGGAAAGATGAGGAACTAGGAGACTAGTCAGGATCGAGGGAAAGATGAGGAACTGGGAGACTAGTCAGGACTGAAGGAAAGATGAGGAACTGGGAGACTAGTCAGGATCGAGGGAAAGATGAGGAACTGGGAAACACGTCAGGATCGAGGGAAAGATGAGGAACTGCGAGACTAGTCAAGATCGAGGGAAAGATGAGGAACTCTGAGATAGGGGTGGGCGATATGGCAAAAATATCATATCACGATTTTTTTCGGGAAAATCACGATTCACGATTTTATCACGATTCCTTTTCATGTTGGTTTTACTATTTTGCAAGTGACTGAGCATCACAGCCAAACTAATGTCCCTATTTTAAAAACAAAGCCTTAGGTAACAAAATATAAAATAAAAAAGAATGGCAGACATTAAGGCCAAAGTGGCGAAGATAAAAAATCTTTGTCATTTTATTTGTTATTAAAAATTAAGAACAAAGATACACATACACAACTTAATATACAAATTAAATAAACAGTGCTTTATTTTTTCAGCTACATGTGTATTTAACAGCATTGAGGAAAGTAATTAAATGAACAAATATGAAAATAAAACACAACATAGACTTCACTGTATAAATTTTACATTGATTCTTATTAAAGCTACTATTAAAGTTCTCAGTCAAGAGTGAGTGAGATGCTCTTTGTATTTTGTTGTTTTATTAACAGGGATAGTTCTCCCAAAAATTTTTATTCTCTCAAGCCGTTTTAAACCCGAATAAGTCTCCCTCTTCTGTTGAAAATAAAAGTGATTTGGAGGAATGTGGGTAACCAAACAGTTGATGTACCCCATAGACTTCCATAATAGTTTTTTCCTACTATGGTAGGTAGTCAATGGGGACCAGCAACCGCCCAGTTAGCCACACTCCTCAAAATATATTTTTTTGTGTTTAGCACAAGAAAGAAATTAATACAGGTTTGGAACAACATTAGAGAGTGAGTAAATAATGACAGAATTTTTTTTTTGTTTTTTTTTTGGGTAACTGTCCCTTTAAGGACAAGCGGCAGCATGTTTACTATTAGGGCTACTGTCTCTTTAAGATCTGCGCGCAACGAGTCCACACGCATTTGACAAGCAGATTTTTTCATAATTTTTTTCTATTGTTCTTTCACTTTAGACATAACCAACTTTGTTTATGTAAACCTTGTGTGTATTAGACAGTATTAGCGCAATAAGACTCGAAAGATAACTTAGCCCAGTAATCATACGCTGTTAGACAGGCTTTTAGTGCATGTGCGCGCGTCGGGTGTTTGCGCTCAGTTAGAACAGCGCATCAGCAGCGAATGACATGTTTAACCGGCAAGGCTTTAAAGCACATGCAAATAATTAATTTTTATGAACTACAGTGTCCCGTTCCTCTGCATTTCATGTGAATATACGTCGCGCTGTACAGTATGTTGAGACGGAGGCGCCAGAAATGCAAACTGATAAAATGCACGATCCTACGATATTTCTTCAAAAGCAGATCGTGGAGACATTTTAATCGTCCACGATCAAAAATCGTAATATCGCACACCCCTACTCCGAGACTAGTCAGGATCGAGGGAAAGATGAGGAACTGGGAGACTAGTCAGGATCGAGGGAAAGATGAGGATCTGGGAGACTAGTCAGGATCGAGGGAAAGATGAGGAACTGGGAGACTAGTCAGGATCGAGGGAAAGATGAGGGACTGGGAAACACGTCAGGTTCGAGGGAAAGATGAGGAACTGCGAGACTAGTCAAGATCGAGGGAAAGATGAGGGACTGGGAGACTAGTCAGGATCGAGGGAAAGATGAGGGACTGGGAGACTAGTCAGGATCGAGGGAAAGATGAGGAACTGCGAGACTAGTCAAGATCGAGGGAAAGATGAGGAACTGCGAGACTAGTCAGGATCGAGGGAAAGATGAGGAACTGCGAGACTAGTCAGGATCGAGGGAAAGATGAGGAACTGCGAGACTAGTCAAGATCGAGGGAAAGATGAACTGGGAGACTAGTCAGGATCGAGGGAAAGTTGAGGAACTGGGAGACTAGTCAGGATCGAGGGAAAGATGAGGAACTGCGAGACTAGTCAGGATCGAGGGAAAGATGAGGAACTGCGAGACTAGTCAGGATCGAGGGAAAGATGAGGAACTGCAGACTAGTCAGGATCGAGGGAAAGATGAGGAACTGGGAGACTAGTCAGGATCGAGGGAAAGATGAGGAACTGCGAGACTAGTCAAGATCAAGGGAAAGATGAACTGGGAGACTAGTCAGGATCGAGGGAAAGATGAGGAACTGCGAGACTAGTCAAGATCGAGGGAAAGATGAGGAACTGCAAGACTAGTCAGGATCGAGGGAAAGATGAGGAACTGGGAGACTCGTCAGGATCGAGGGAAAGATGAGGAACTGGGAGACTAGTCAAGATCGAGGGAAAGATGAGGGACTGGGAGACTAGTCAGGATCGACGGAAAGATGAGGGACTGGGAGACTCGTCAGGATCGAGGGAAAGATGAGGAACTGGGAGACTAGTCAGGATCGAGGGAAAGATGAGGGACTGGGAAACACGTCAGGATCGAGGGAAAGATGAGGAACTGCGAGACTAGTCAAGATCGAGGGAAAGATGAGGGACTGGGAGACTAGTCAGGATCGAGGGAAAGATGAGGGACTGGGAGACTCGTCAGGATCGAGGGAAAGATGAGGAACTGCGAGACTAGTCAAGATCGAGGGAAAGATGAGGAACTGGGAGACTAGTCAGGATCGAGGAAAAGATGAGGAACTGTGAGACTAGTCAAGATCAAGGGAAAGATGAACTGGGAGACTAGTCAGGATCGAGGGAAAGATGAGGAACTGGGAGACTAGTCAGGATCGAGGAAAAGATGAGGAACTGCGAGACTAGTCAAGATCAAGGGAAAGATGAACTGGGAGACTAGTCAGGATCGAGGGAAAGATGAGGAACTGCGAGACTAGTCAAGATCGAGGGAAAGATGAGGAACTGGGAGACTAGTCAGGATCGAGGGAAAGATGAGGAACTGCGAGACTAGTCAGGATCGAGGGAAAGATGAGGAACTGCGAGACTAGTCAGGATCGAGGGAAAGATGAGGAACTGCGAGACTAGTCAGGATCGAGGGAAAGATGAGGAACTGGGAGACTCGTCAGGATGAGGAACTGCGAGACTAGTCAGGATCGAGGGAAAGATGAGGAACTCCGAGACTAGTCAGGATCGAGGGAAAGATGAGGAACTGGGAGACTAGTCAGGATCGAGGGAAAGATGAGGAACTGGGAGACTAGTCAGGATCGAGGGAAAGATTAGGGACTGGGAGACTCGTCAGAATCGAGGGAAAGATGAGGAACTGGGAGACTAGTCAGGATCGAGGGAAAGATGAGGGACTGGGAAGCACGTCAGGATCGAGGGAAAGATGAGGAACTGCGAGACTAGTCAGGATCGAGGGAAAGATGAGGAACTGCGAGACTAGTCAAGATCGAGGGAAAGATGAGGGACTGGGAAACTAGTCAGGATCGAGGGAAAGATGAGGGACTGGGAGACTCGTCAGGATCGAGGGAAAGATGAGGAACTGCGAGACTAGTCAAGATCGAGGGAAAGATGAGGAACTGCGAGACTAGTCAGGATCGAGGGAAAGATGAGGAACTGCGAGACTAGTCAGGATCGAGGGAAAGATGAGGATCTGGGAGACTAGCCAGGATCAAGGAAAAGATGAGGAACTGGGAGACTAGTCAGGATCGAGGGAAAGATGAGGAACTGGGAGACTAGTCAGGATAGAGGGAAAGATGAGGAACTGGGAGACTAGTCAGGATAGAGGGAAAGATGAGGAACTGCGAGACAAGTCAGGATAGAGGGAAAGATGAGGAACTGCGAGACAAGTCAGGATCGAGGGAAAGATGAGGAACTGGGAGACTCGTCAGGATAGAGGGAAAGATGAGGAACTGGGAGACTAGTCAGGATAGAGGGAAAGATGAGGAACTGGGAGACTAGTCAGGATAGAGGGAAAGATGAGGAACTGCGAGACTAGTCAAGATCGAGGGAAAGATGAACTGGGAGACTAGTCAGGATCGAGGGAAAGATGAGGAACTGGGAGACTAGTCAGGATCGAGGGAAAGATGAGGAACTGGGAGACTAGTCAGGATCGAGGGAAAGATGAGGAACTGGGAGACTAGTCAGGATAGAGGGAAAGATGAGGAACTGCGAGACAAGTCAGGATCGAGGGAAAGATGAGGAACTGGGAGACTCGTCAGGATAGAGGGAAAGATGAGGAACTGGGAGACTAGTCAGGATCGAGGGAAAGATGAGGAACTGGGAGACTAGTCAGGATAGAGGGAAAGATTAGGAACTGGGAGACTAGTCAGGATCGAGGGAAAGATGAGGGACTGGGAGACTCGTCAGGATCGAGGGAAAGATGTCCAAAGATTTCCTACAAACTTCTTTCACGTTGTAATTATGGGGTATTGTTTGTAGAATTGTGAGGAAAATAATGAATGTAATCCATTTTAGAATAAGGCTGTAACATAACAAAATGTGGAAAAGTGAAGCCCTGTGAATAATTTCCGTATACACTGTATGCAATCTCCAAATGTGCCTTTCGGAGGATGCAGCCTCTGAAATGAGACGTAGCAAAGCATTGCGGATGCACATTAAACAGCATATAAATACTAACTCTATCCATACCATCTGTATTTTGATCATCGTTCTGAATCTGATCCGGATGAAGGCTTTGACAAAAACACGATTTTCTCAGCTTATTGTTGTTGGTTATTCATACAACAAAATATTGTAGGGGCCATGAATTTTGTGAAAATTATTTTTAAAAATGCTGCCGCTTAAATTAGTTTTTTTCAAACGATGGCGGGGAAAGGGCTAAAGGCCTTTTTCACAAAAAAATCATCATGGTTTGTCATGTTTGGTTAACATTCTTCAAAATATATTTTATGTTACACAGAAGAAAGAAAGTCCTACTGGTTTGGAACCACATTGAGAGCGAGTAAATAATGGCAGAATGATAATTTTTCGGTGAACTATCCCTTTAAAGGGATAGTTCACTTTGAAATTAAATTTTGGTATGTTTTAGCTTACCTCAAGGGCATCCAAGATGTAGGTGTCTTTTTTTCCGCAGTAGTTACAATTTTGATGTTTTTAGGTCAAACCGTTATTGTCTGACAGTCATATCATGCAGGTCTACGGTCACTGTCTCAAAGACCATGCACAGAGTCCAAATTAAAACAATTCCCCATCGTCCAAATTAAACAATTCCCCATCGTAAGTACACAATGATGGCCTAAGACAAAGTTCAAAACCTTGTTCCAACGAACATTCGCAAACAGCATCGCAGAGTTGTGTGTTTGGAGCGACAGCGAGAGCTGTGGTTAGAAGCAGTTTCTTGTTTGCATGACATGGACTCCTGATCTTGAGCAAAATAATCAAGCTGACATTCAGTGCAATCTATATCTTTTATTTAGAATACATACAATGGAATTTACGTCTTTTAATTTGTCAAGGGATTTAAAGTGTAGTTTTTGAAGAGTGCGCATTTGTGAACGAGCTCTAGCGCGTAAGAGCGAGCCTATGTTTGAATCTGGAAATAAAGCAAAATAACTGAGAAAAATGAGCAATAGTCCTCAGATGCCATGTCCATTATTTATATCAAAACATCTAGCATTAATTCGATCTCAAACAGATTATTTAAAATAAGTTATTACTCCACCACCTGCGTGACATTATTAACTAACGTGATTGAACTACCAATTTGCAACAACACGGTTTCGGGAAACCGTCGTGACTACCTAGTTGATTTCTTCAACGATGCTTCGTACTACGGTAGTTAGGCAGCGAGTTACGTCGTTGTACGGGAAACACACCCCTGGCTAATTAACCAGCCAATATTTGACCATTTTGAGATTATCAGCAGAAATCGGTCGTTCCATCTAGTGGCCTAATATCTATATCTAAACTCAAAGTGTGCCATCGATTGCTTTCATTTTACAATTACAACTCCTTTTCCAATCGAAACACTCGAGTCTGAGCTTGGCGTTCTTCTATCTCAGTCTTCTCAGTCACCGCAGAGAGCTTTGACTGGATAACAACTCGTACAGTAGGAGCAGCTAAATATGTGTTTGCACCTGCTAGTGTTTCATTATATAGACTTTAGATGCATTTTGGAGAAAACCCAAAGTCGTAGATGTCATCGTGCTGTTCGGAGACGAGCGTTTGTGAAGCTGCATGAATCTCAGTTTGCGGTTGTGAAGTACGTGCTGCTCATTCGCTCATCTGCTTGTCTTTCAGATCTGGGGCAGGCCATATTTTACACCACAACATGCCTTCTGCCTTTCCTTAGTGATGATATTCTCAGCACGTTACCCTACACCATGATCTCCACTTTAGCCACCTTCCCTCCGTTCCTGCACAAGGACATCATAGAGTACCTGAGCACATCCTTCCTGCCCATGGCCATACGTGAGTATATATGACTGGGAGAAAGGTTTCTTCAACATCATGTGACACTCGTGCACTTTGACGTGAGGAAATGCGTGCTGTGTTGCAGTGGGTTCGACTCGAAGAGAGGGTGGCGTCCCAGCGTATGTCAATCTGTCCGCCTCCTCCATGCTGATGATCGCCATGCAGTACACTTCAAACCCAGGTACATATACGAAAGCTACTTCTACTCTGGACGTCTCTATCCCAGTGCAGCGATTCAGGACAGCGGTTTCTGGGCTCTAAATGTTGTGAATGTTCCTCTGCTTGTCTTCAGTGTACCACTGTCAGCTTCTGGAGTGTCTCATGAAATACAAGCAGGAAGTATGGAAGGTATGGATCGGTTCTTCATGTCTTTTTGGAGATTTCTCCAAAAGCACTTCCCACTGACTCAGAGATGGCTGTGTTTTTAAAGGATCTTCTGTACGTCATATCGTACGGCCCGTCCCAAGTCAAACCTCCGGCGGTTCAGATGCTCTTCCATTACTGGCCCAACCTGAAGCCTCCAGGTGCCATCAGTGAATACCGAGGCCTGCAGTACACAGGTGAGACGCCACCCTCATCTGAGTCCGGTTCAGTGCCGTCAGAGTTTAACAGCTCGGCACAATGGGTTACGTGCTCAAACCAACTCGGACAAAGCCAGACGCAGGAACGGACCTGTAATGAGAATAGAGATGCACCGATATTACATTACCGCTAGTCCGTTATTCTGAATGATATCTGCTGATACCGATACCGCTAGCCCGTTATTCTGAATGATATCTGCTGATACCGATACCGCTAGCCCGTTATTCTGAATGATATCTGCTGATACCGATACCGCTAGCCCGTTATTCTGAATGATATCTTCTGATACCGATACCGCTAGCCTGTTATTCTGAATGATATCTTCTGATACCGATACCGCTACCCCGTTATTCTGAATGATATCTGCCGATACCGCTAGCCCGTTATTCTGAATGATATCTGCTGATACCGAGACCGCTAGCCCGTTATTCTGAATGATATCTGCCGATACCGATACCGCTAGCCCGTTATTCTGAATGATATCTGCTGATACCGATACCGCTAGCCCGTTATTCTGAATGATATCTTCTGATACCGATACCGCTAGCCCGTTATTCTGAATGATATCTTCTGATACCGATACCGCTAGCCCGTTATTCTGAATGATATCTTCTGATACCGATACCGCTACCCCGTTATTCTGAATGATATCTGCCGATACCGCTAGCCCGTTATTCTGAATGATATCTGCTGATACCGATACCGCTAGCCCGTTATTCTGAATGATATCTGCTGATACCGATACCGCTAGCCCGTTATTCTGAATGATATCTGCCGATACCGATACCGCTAGCCCGTTATTCTGAATGATATCTGCCGATACCGATACCTATAGCCCGTTATTCTGAATGATATCTGCTGATACCGATACCGCTAGCCCGTTATTCTGAATGATATCTTCTGATACCGATACCGCTACCCCGTTATTCTGAATGATATCTTCTGATACCGATACCGCTACCCCGTTATTCTGAATGATATCTGCTGATACCGATACCGCTAGTCCGTTATTCTGAATGATATCTGCCGATACCGATACCGCTAGCCCGTTATTCTGAATGATATCTGCTGATACCGATACCGCTAGTCCGTTATTCTGAATGATATCTGCCGATACCGATACCGCTACCCCGTTATTCTGAATGATATCTGCTGATACCGATACCGCTAGTCCGTTATTCTGAATGATATCTGCTGATACCGATACCGCTAGCCCGTTATTCTGAATGATATCTTCTGATACCGATACCGCTAGCCTGTTATTCTGAATGATATCTTCTGATACCGATACCGCTACCCCGTTATTCTGAATGATATCTGCCGATACCGATACCGCTAGCCCGTTATTCTGAATGATATCTGCTGATACCGAGACCGCTAGCCCGTTATTCTGAATGATATCTTCTGATACCGATACCGCTAGCCCGTTATTCTGAATGATATCTTCTGATACCGATACCGCTACCCCGTTATTCTGAATGATATCTTCTGATACCGATACCGCTAGTCCGTTATTCTGAATGATATCTGCCGATACCGATACCGCTAGTCCGTTATTCTGAATGATATCTGCCGATACCGATACCTATAGCCCGTTATTCTGAATGATATCTGCTGATACCGATACCGCTAGTCCGTTATTCTGAATGATATCTTCTGATACCGATACCGCTAGTCCGTTATTCTGAATGATATCTGCCGATACCGATACCGCTAGTCCGTTATTCTGAATGATATCTGCCGATACCGATACCGCTAGCCCGTTATTCTGAATGATATCTTCTGATACCGATACCGCTAGCCCGTTATTCTGAATGATATCTGCTGATACCGATACCGCTAGTCCGTTATTCTGAATGATATCTTCTGATACCGATACCGCTAGTCCGTTATTCTGAATGATATCTGCCGATACCGATACCGCTACCCCGTTATTCTGAATGATATCTGCTGATACCGATACCGCTAGTCCGTTATTCTGAATGATATCTTCTGATACCGATACCGCTAGTCCGTTATTCTGAATGATATCTGCCGATACCGATACCGCTAGTCCGTTATTCTGAATGATATCTTCTGATACCGATACCGCTAGTCCGTTATTCTGAATGATATCTGCCGATACCGATACCGCTACCCCGTTATTCTGAATGATATCTGCCGATACCGATACCGCTACCCCGTTATTCTGAATGATATCTGCTGATACCGATACCGCTAGCCCGTTATTCTGAATGATATCTTCTGATACCGATACCGCTAGTCCGTTATTCTGAATGATATCTGCTGATACCGATACCGCTACCCCGTTATTCTGAATGATATCTGCCGATACCGATACCGCTAGTCCGTTATTCTGAATGATATCTGCTGATACCGATACCGCTAGTCCGTTATTCTGAATGATATCTGCCGATACCGATACCGCTAGCCCGTTATTCTGAATGATATCTGCTGATACCGATACCGCTAGCCCGTTATTCTGAATGATATCTTCTGATACCGATACCGCTAGTCCGTTATTCTGAATGATATCTTCTGATACCGATACCGCTAGCCCGTTATTCTGAATGATATCTTCTGATACCGATACCGCTAGCCCGTTATTCTGAATGATATCTTCTGATACCGATACCGCTAGTCCGTTATTCTGAATGATATCTGCCGATACCGCTAGCCCGTTATTCTGAATGATATCTGCTGATACCGATACCGCTAGTCCGTTATTCTGAATGATATCTTCTGATACCGATACCGCTAGTCCGTTATTCTGAATGATATCTTCTGATACCGATACCGCTAGCCCGTTATTCTGAATGATATCTTCTGATACCGATACCGCTAGTCCGTTATTCTGAATGATATCTGCCGATACCGCTAGCCCGTTATTCTGAATGATATCTGCTGATACCGATACCGCTAGTCCGTTATTCTGAATGATATCTGCCGATACCGATACCGCTAGCCCGTTATTCTGAATGATATCTGCCGATACCGATACCGCTAGTCCGTTATTCTGAATGATATCTGCCGATACCGATACCGCTAGTCCGTTATTCTGAATGATATCTGCCGATACCGATACCGCTAGCCCGTTATTCTGAATGATATCTGCCGATACCGATACCGCTAGTCCGTTATTCTGAATGATATCTGCTGATACCGATACCGCTAGTCCGTTATTCTGAATGATATCTGCCGATACCGATACCGCTAGCCCGTTATTCTGAATGATATCTGCCGATACCGATACCGCTAGTCCGTTATTCTGAATGATATCTGCCGATACCGATACCGCTAGTCCGTTATTCTGAATGATATCTGCCGATACCGATACCGCTAGTCCGTTATTCTGAATGATATCTGCCGATACCGATACCGCTAGTCCGTTATTCTGAATGATATCTGCCGATACCGCTAGTCCGTTATTCTGAATGATATCTGCCGATACCGATACCGCTAGTCCGTTATTCTGAATGATATCTGCCGATACCGATACCGCTAGTCCGTTATTCTGAATGATATCTGCCGATACCGATACCGATAGTTAGTCTCCCAAATAATGCTGCAAACTATACAGAGAACCTTCTCATTTGGTACACTGTAATATTGGTTGCAATTAACAACAGATATATTTTATGTAATATTATAAATAATAGATATAATAATTACACCCAACTTTTTCAAACATTCATATGTAATTAACAGTAAATAAGCTCTTATCTAGTGTTTTTGTTATAGCTAACTAACAAACGGGTGACTTTCCTGAGGTAAATGCCATGCTAAGTGATTTTATTTTATTTTATTGACATCTTTCCACAGTTGAAACACTGATTGAGATAATAAATGAGACATGATACGTATTTCGGTTAGTTGTACTATATCTTTCAACATACCTTCTGGTATTCATGCATGTGTTTCTAGATAAAATTTGTATTAAAGTGGAAGAAAACTCTCGCGCTCCGCGCTGCTGCTCAAACTGGGGCACTACAGCGATCTAACGTCATATTTAAGAGCGTCAAAATACCATTTATTGTTTGAATTTCATGATAAAATGGACAGAATCTGAAAGAAGACACCTTGTTTCTTTATAGAAGTAACAGAGCACTAAGCTAGCTAACTGTTAAAGCCTTATTGTCGCATTAACTTAATTCATCTTAAATAACGTCCTAAATTCAACACGAGAGATTTTCTTAGTGATAGCTGATAGTGAAAATAATAGCTTTTATCAGCCGATACCGATTATTGGCCGATACATCGGTGCATCTCTAATTGAGAATTGTTCTGGGGTTTTCCTGTGGTTCAGTTTTCTGAATTATCGGTGTCATAATTTTATTGTCATCAGTGTTTCGTTCAGGAAATGTGAATAACTAATATTGATTAGGTCTTGATTGAGATGTACCATTCGGCCAATAGATTGGGAACGTACATGTCTGATGCTGTACATCCTGCACACTCGTCTCTGCGTTTCAGACAAGAGACGGGGACGGTTCTCAGGTCAGTGTACTGTTGACCCGAGGACTGTTCGAGTTCGATTTATTAATCAGAACTGTTCCACAGAAGAGTGTGCAGAAGCAGCTCTAGATCACATTTCTCTGAGTCAGGTCGTCGGATGTGTTCGCGAGGCCGGTTCACTGACCAACAGTGTTCTCATCTGAGTCAATCTGACTTGGAGAACTGGTTCAAAGATTCACATTCTGAAGAATGTCTTGTTTACAAACTGGACGTCACTGGAGTGGCTTGAGACAGACCTTCTCCTGATATCTAGACATTATTTGTGTGTTTGTGTGCTTCCCACCACAGCCTGGAACCCCATTCACTGCCAGCACATCGAGTGCCAGAACGCCATTAACAAGCCGGCTGTGAAGGTACTGTGACTCCTCACCTCTGACCTCTGACCTCTGCTGGAGCTTTGGTGTTTGTGCTTACTTTAATATAGTCTAATATATTGAGGGTTTTGTGAGATTGAGTTTTTTTAAGGGAAGGATTGTGTGAATGAGACGGCCCTTAAAATGGCCAAGACTTTGATTGAGACGCAGCCGGGGACAACATGAGGGCTTTAAATGAGCAAAGACACAACATGAGCTAGAAACAAGAACTTCTAAATGAAAGCATGCACATCCCCAGAATCAGAACACAAATACACCAGGAAATGACTGATAGATTTTCCCAGTAAGCGTTTGCTCATTGCAGTCAAACACAGAATTAGAGCCGGAAGAGACGAACTGTAACTCGATTACCGAGAGCTGCTGACCCTGGTCCCAGTAACATCTTCCCTCACAGAGACACTGTACTACATATTACAAACCAGCAGTCTCACACTGTTACAGAGCTAGAAGAATTATGATGATCACAAACCTGCAGTGATGGATAATTACTGTACTGCTGTGTTACTATATTACAGTAATACTTATGGTCACTTCACTCAGCAATGTCTTCATTTACACCACAATAAAATTGCCCCAAAATACCCTAAACAGAACTGCTTCTTGAACATGGTCCATTATCAACGATAAGACCAAGAGTATTGGCAGTGACAACAATTCTGTGTTCTGCAAAGTTTGCTGCTTCAGTATTTGTAGATTGGCTTGCTGACTGCAGGAATGTCCACCAGAGCTGTTGCCCTTGAATTGAGTGTTCGTTTCTCTACCATAAGCCGTCTCCAAAGGTGTTTCAGAGAATTATCATGAGCAACATGGGGCCGTGCGTTATCATGAGCAACATGGGGCCGTGCATTATCATGAGCAACATGGGGCCGTGCATTATCATGAGCAACATGGGGCCGTGCATTATCATGTGCAACATGGGGCCGTGCGTTATCATGAGCAACATGGGGCCGTGCATTATCATGTGCAACATGGGGCCGTGCATTATCATGAGCAACATGGGGCCGTGCATTATCATGAGCAACATGGGGCCGTGCATTATCATGTGCAACATGGGGCCGTGCGTTATCATGAGCAACATGGGGCCGTGCATTATCATGTGCAACATGGGGCCGTGCATTATCATGTGCAACATGGGGCCGTGCGTTATCATGAGCAACATGGGGCCGTGCATTATCATGTGCAACATGGGGCCGTGCATTATCATGTGCAACATGGGGCCGTGCATTATCATGTGCAACATGGGGCCGTGCATTATCATGTGCAACATGGGGCCGTGCATTATCATGTGCAACATGGGGCCGTGCGTTATCATGAGCAACATGGGGCCGTGCATTATCATGTGCAACATGGGGCCGTGCATTATCATGAGCAACATGGGGCCGTGCATTATCATGTGCAACATGGGGCCGTACATTATCATGTGCAACATGGGGCCGTGCATTATCATGAGCAACATGGGGCCGTGCATTATCATGTGCAACATGGGGCCGTGCATTATCATGTGCAACATGGGGCCGTGCATTATCATGTGCAACATGGGGCCGTGCGTTATCATGAGCAACATGGGGCCGTGCATTATCATGTGCAACATGGGGCCGTGCGTTATCATGAGCAACATGGGGCCGTGCATTATCATGTGCAACATGGGGCCGTGCATTATCATGAGCAACATGGGGCCGTGCATTATCATGAGCAACATGGGGCCGTGCATTATCATGTGCAACATGGGGCCGTGCATTATCATGTGCAACATGGGGCCGTGCATTATCATGAGCAACATGGGGCCGTGCGTTATCATGAGCAACATGGGGCCGTGCATTATCATGAGCAACATGGGGCCGTGCATTATTATGAGCAACATGGGGCCGTGCATTATCAGCTGCAACATGGGGCCGTGCATTATCATGAGCAACATGGGGCCGTGCGTTATCATGAGCAACATGGGGCCGTGCATTATCATGAGCAACATGGGGCCGTGCGTTATCATGAGCAACATGGGGCCGTGCATTATCATGAGCAACATGGGGCCGTGCATTATCATGAGCAACATGGGGCCGTGCATTATCATGAGCAACATGGGGCCGTGCATTATCATGAGCAACATGGGGCCGTGCGTTATCATGAGCAACATGGGGCCGTGCATTATCATGTGCAACATGGGGCCGTGCATTATCATGAGCAACATGGGGCCGTGCATTATCATGTGCAACATGGGGCCGTGCATTATCATGTGTAACATGGGGCCGTGCGTTATCATGTGTAACATGGGGCCGTGCATTATCATGAGCAACATGGGGCCGTGCATTATCATGAGCAACATGGGGCCGTGCATTATCATGTGCAACATGGGGCCGTACGTTATCATGAGCAACATGGGGCCGTGCGTTATCATGAGCAACATGGGGCCGTGCGTTATCATGAGCAACATGGGGCCGTGCGTTATCATGAGCAACATGGGGCCGTGCATTATCATGAGCAACATGGGGCCGTGCATTATCATGAGCAACATGGGGCCGTGCATTATCATGTGCAACATGGGGCCGTGCATTATCATGAGCAACATGGGGCCGTGCATTATCATGAGCAACATGGGGCCGTGCATTATCATGAGCAACATGGGGCCGTGCATTATCATGAGCAACATGGGGCCGTGCATTATCATGAGCAACATGGGGCCGTGCATTATTATGAGCAACATGGGGCCGTGCATTATCATGTGCAACATGGGGCCGTACATTATCATGAGCAACATGGGGCCGTACATTATCATGAGCAACATGGGGCCGTGCATTATTATGAGCAACATGGGGCCGTGCATTATCATGTGCAACATGGGGCCGTACATTATCATGAGCAACATGGGGCCGTGCATTATCATGAGCAACATGGGGCCGTGCGTTATCATGAGCAACATGGGGCCGTGCATTATCATGAGCAACATGGGGCCGTGCATTATCAGCTGCAACATGGGGCCGTGCGTTATCATGAGCAACATGGGGCCGTGCGTTATCATGAGCAACATGGGGCCGTGCATTATCATGAGCAACATGGGGCCGTGCAATATCATGAGCAACATGGGGCCGTGCATTATCATGAGCAACATGGGGCCGTGCATTATCATGAGCAACATGGGGCCGTGCATTATCATGAGCAACATGGGGCCGTGCGTTATCATGAGCAACATGGGGCCGTGCATTATTATGAGCAACATGGGGCCGTGCATTATCATGTGCAACATGGGGCCGTACATTATCATGAGCAACATGGGGCCGTACATTATCATGAGCAACATGGGGCCGTGCATTATTATGAGCAACATGGGGCCGTGCATTATCATGTGCAACATGGGGCCGTGCATTATCATGTGCAACATGGGGCCGTACATTATCATGAGCAACATGGGGCCGTGCATTATCATGAGCAACATGGGGCCGTGCATTATCATGAGCAACATGGGGCCGTGCATTATCATGAGCAACATGGGGCCGTGCATTATCAGCTGCAACATGGGGCCGTGCGTTATCATGAGCAACATGGGGCCGTGCGTTATCATGAGCAACATGGGGCCGTGCATTATCATGAGCAACATGGGGCCGTGCAATATCATGAGCAACATGGGGCCGTGCATTATCATGTGCAACATGGGGCCGTGCATTATCAGCTGCAACATGGGGCCGTGCATTATCATGAGCAACATGGGGCCGTGCATTATCATGAGCAACATGGGGCCGTGCATTATCATGTGCAACATGGGGCCGTGCGTTATCATGAGCAACATGGGGCCGTGCGTTATCATGAGCAACATGGGGCCGTGCATTATCAGCTGCAACATGGGGCCGTGCATTATCATGAGCAACATGGGGCCGTGCATTATCATGAGCAACATGGGGCCGTGCATTATCATGAGCAACATGGGGCCGTGCATTATCAGCTGCAACATGGGGCCGTGCATTATCAGCTGCAACATGGGGCCGTGCATTATCAGCTGCAACATGGGGCCGTGCATTATCATGTGCAACATGGGGCCGTGCATTATCATGTGCAACATGGGGCCGTGCGTTATCATGAGCAACATGGGGCCGTGCATTATCATGAGCAACATGGGGCCGTGCATTATCATGAGCAACATGGGGCCGTGCATTATCAGCTGCAACATGGGGCCGTGCATTATCAGCTGCAACATGGGGCCGTGCATTATCAGCTGCAACATGGGGCCGTGCATTATCATGTGCAACATGGGGCCGTGCATTATCATGTGCAACATGGGGCCGTGCGTTATCATGAGCAACATGGGGCCGTGCGTTATCATGAGCAACATGGGGCCGTGCGTTATCATGAGCAACATGGGGCCGTGCATTATCATGAGCAACATGGGGCCGTGCGTTATCATGAGCAACATGGGGCCGTGCATTATCATGAGCAACATGGGGCCGTGCGTTATCATGAGCAACATGGGGCCGTGCATTATCATGAGCAACATGGGGCCGTGCAATATCATGAGCAACATGGGGCCGTGCATTATCATGAGCAACATGGGGCCGTGCGTTATCATGTTTGACGGTTTGTGCGGTGACGGTGAGTGTTTGGCTCTAGTGTGTGTGTTTGGCTCTAGTGTGTGTGTTTGGCTCTAGTGTGTGTGTTTGGCTCTAGTGTGTGTGTTGTGATTGGTGTGTGTTTGGCTCTAGTGTGTGTGTTTGGCTCAACATGGGGCCGTGCATTATCATGAGCAACATGGGGCTGTGCGTTATCATGTGCAACATGGGGCCGTGCATTATCATGAGCAACATGGGGCCGTGCATTATCATGAGCAACATGGGGCCGTGCATTATCATGAGCAACATGGGGCCGTGCATTATCAGCTGCAACATGGGGCCGTGCATTATCATGAGCAACATGGTAGAGAAATGTACATTCAGTTCCCGGGCAACAGCTCTGGTGGACACTCCTGCAGTCAGCACGCCGACCACACGCTCCCTCAGAACTCACGACATCTGTGGCATTGTGCTGTGTGATGAAACTGCACATGTTAGAGTGGGCTTTTATTGTGGACAGCCTAAGGCACACCTGTGAAATAATCCTGCTGTCTAATCAGCATCTTGATATGCCACACCTGTGAGGTGTATCTCGGCAGAGGAGAAGTGCTCACTAACATAGATTTCTGAACAATATTTGAGAGAAATATTCCTTTTGTGTTCATAGAAAAAGTCTTAGATCTTTGAGTTCAGCTCATGAAAAATGGGGGCAAAAACAAAAGTGTATAACTTTTTTTTCTCTCTCCCTGAAGTTCTTGGTGATCCAGTAAGTGGTTCATTAATGTGCAATATTATTTGCAGCAATTTCCTTGCATGTGAGGCCATTCTGATGCAAATCAATGACGGCTGCATGTCTTTCTTTGGAGGGAATTATTGGTAACACAAGAACACAATGATTGGAAGCACTTCTTCCCTCCTTTTATTGCAACCAGTCTGCTCTTATAATCCAGTCAGAATGATTACTAATTACTGAATGAAAGTACGCGTTCACACTTTCCACGTGCCAGTATGATTAGTGAAATGATCCCAAAAAACAGTGAAGTTTGGGTTTTGGGGATAAAGTTAATTGTTTTGGCCAATGAAGCTTTTTGCAGTTATTCACAATGTATCTGATAACAATAATCTAGAGTCAAGGTAAATCAACACAACAACTGAAGCAGCAAACATCACGAGATGTAAAGTATGTCACTGCCCAGTAGAGCTTATTCAGAGCAGTGCATGGCCGGTGTGGCAGTGAGGCTGAGGGATAGACTGGCCGTGTTTCCAGTGGCATCTGCTGTATAAAGCTGTATAAAGCTCCTAAATTACTTACACTTTTCCACAGCTTATGTTGTCAGGAGTTTTTTGTCAACTGAAATTTCTTGGAAAGATATTTTTCCAGTGTTTCATGAGCAGTACAATCCAAACACACATGAACTAGCAGTACAGCCCATTGAAGAGATGCATGTCTGTCCTCACAGCCTCGCTTTCATTCCCATTAATAATCAAAGATAAGATGGAGCTGCTGTGAATAAGGTCTATGGTGTGGCCGTGCCTGTGTGTGGTGATTGGTGTGTGTTTGGCGCTAGTGTGTGTGTTTGTCTCTAGTGTGTGTGTTTGTCTCTAGTGTGTTGTGATTGGTGTGTGTTTGGCGCTAGTGTGTGTGTTTGGCTCTAGTGTGTGTGTTGTGATTGGTGTGTGTTTGGCTCTAGTGTGCGGTGACGGTGAGTGTTTGGCTCTAGTGTGTGTGTTTGGCTCTAGTGTGTGTGTTTGGCTCTAGTGTGTGTGTTTGGCTCTAGTGTGTGTGTTTGGCTCTAGTGTGTGTGTTTGGCTCTAGTGTGTGTGTTGTGATTGGTGTGTGTTTGGCTCTAGTGTGTGTGTTTGGCTCTAGTTTGTGTGTTTGGCTCTAGTGTGTGTGTTTGGCTCTAGTGTGTGTGTTGTGATTGGTGTGTGTGGTGACGGTGTGTGTGGTGACGGTGTGTGTTTGGCTCTAGTATGTGGTGACGGTGTGTGTTTGGCTCTAGTGTGTGGTGACGTTGTGTGTGGTGACGGTGTGTGTGGTGACGGTGTGTGTGGTGACGTTGTGTGTGGTGACAGTGTGTGTGGTGACGGTGTGTGTGGTGACGGTGTGTGTGGTGACGGTGTGTGTGGTGACGGTGTGTGTGGTGACGTTGTGTGTGGTGACGGTGTGTGTGGTGACGGTGTGTGTGGTGACGGTGTGTGTGGTGACGGTGTGTGGTGACTGTGTGTGTGGTGACGGTGTGTGTGGTGACGGTGTGTGGTGACTGTGTGTGTGGTGACGGTGTGTGTGGTGACGGTGTGTGTGGTGACGGTGTGTGTGGTGACGGTGTGTGTGGTGACGGTGTGTGTGGTGACGGTGTGTGTGGTGACGTTGTGTGTGTGGTGACGTTGTGTGTGTGGTGACGTTGTGTGTGTGGTGACGGTGTGTGTGTGGTGACGGTGTGTGTGGTGACGTTGTGTGTGTGGTGACGGTGTGTGTGGTGACGTGTGTGGTGACGGTGTGTGTGGTGACGGTGTGTGGTGACTGTGTGTGTGGTGACTGTGTGTGTGGTGACGGTGTGTGTGGTGACGTTGTGTGTGTGGTGACGGTGTGTGTGGTGACGTTGTGTGTGGTGACGGTGTGTGTGGTGACGTTGTGTGTGTGGTGACGGTGTGTGTGGTGACGTTGTGTGTGTGGTGACGTTGTGTGTGGTGACGTTGTGTGTGGTGACGTTGTGTGTGGTGACGGTGTGTGTGGTGACGGTGTGTGTGGTGACGGTGTGTGTGGTGACGGTGTGTGTGGTGACGGTGTGTGTGGTGACGTTGTGTGTGGTGACGGTGTGTGTGGTGACGTTGTGTGTGTGGTGACGGTGTGTGTGGTGACGGTGTGTGTGGTGACGGTGTGTGGTGACGGTGTGTGTGGTGACGGTGTGTGTGGTGACGGTGTGTATTTGGCTCTAGTGTGTGGTGACGGTGTGTGTGGTGACGGTGTGTGTGGTGACGTTGTGTGTGGTGACCGTGTGTGTGGTGACGGTGTGTGTGGTGACGGTGTGTGTGGTGACGGTGTGTGTGGTGACGTTGTGTGTGGTGACCGTGTGTGTGGTGACGGTGTGTGTGGTGACGGTGACGGTGTGTGTGGTGACGGTGACGGTGTGTGTGGTGACGTTGTGTGGTGACTGTGTGTGTGGTGACGGTGTGTGTTTGGCTCTAGTGTGTGGTGACGGTGTGTGTGGTGACGGTGTGTGTGGTGACGGTGTGTGTGGTGACGTTGTGTGTGGTGACGTTGTGTGTGGTGACGTTGTGTGTGGTGACGGTGTGTGTGGTGACGGTGTGTGTAGTGACGGTGACGGTGACGGTGTGTGTGGTGACGGTGACGGTGTGTGTGGTGACGGTGTGTGTGGTGACGGTGTGTGTGGTGACGGTGTGTGTTTGGCTCTAGTATGTGGTGACGGTGTGTGTTTGGCTCTAGTGTGTGGTGACGTTGTGTGTGGTGACGGTGTGTGTGGTGACGGTGTGTGTTTGGCTCTAGTATGTGGTGACGGTGTGTGTTTGGCTCTAGTGTGTGGTGATGTTGTGTGTGGTGACGGTGTGTGTGGTGACGGTGTGTGTGGTGACGTTGTGTGTGGTGACGGTGTGTGTGGTGACGGTGTGTGTGGTGACGGTGTGTGTGGTGACGGTGTGTGTGGTGACGGTGTGTGTGGTGACGGTGTGTGTGGTGACGGTGTGTGTGGTGACGGTGTGTGGTGACTGTGTGTGTGGTGACGGTGTGTGTGGTGACGTTGTGTGTGTGGTGACGGTGTGTGTGGTGACGGTGTGTGTGGTGACGTTGTGTGTGGTGACGTTGTGTGTGTGGTGACGTTGTGTGTGTGGTGACGGTGTGTGTGGTGACGTTGTGTGTGTGGTGACGGTGTGTGTGGTGACGTTGTGTGTGTGGTGACGGTGTGTGTGGTGACGGTGTGTGTTTGGCTCTAGTGTGTGGTGACGTTGTGTGTGGTGACGGTGTGTGTGGTGACGGTGTGTGTGGTGAAGTTGTGTGTGGTGACGGTGTGTGTGGTGACGGTGTGTGTGGTGACGGTGACGGTGTGTGTGGTGACGGTGTGTGTGGTGACGGTGTGTGTTTGGCTCTAGTATGTGGTGACGGTGTGTGTTTGGCTCTAGTGTGTGGTGACGTTGTGTGTGGTGACGGTGTGTGTGGTGACGGTGTGTGTGGTGACGTTGTGTGTGGTGACAGTGTGTGTGGTGACGGTGTGTGTGGTGACGGTGTGTGTGGTGACGGTGTGTGTGGTGACGGTGTGTGTGGTGACGTTGTGTGTGGTGACGGTGTGTGTGGTGACGGTGTGTGTGGTGACGGTGTGTGTGGTGACGGTGTGTGGTGACTGTGTGTGTGGTGACGGTGTGTGTGGTGACGGTGTGTGGTGACTGTGTGTGTGGTGACGGTGTGTGTGGTGACGGTGTGTGTGGTGACGGTGTGTGTGGTGACGGTGTGTGTGGTGACGGTGTGTGTGGTGACGTTGTGTGTGTGGTGACGTTGTGTGTGTGGTGACGGTGTGTGTGTGGTGACGGTGTGTGTGGTGACGTTGTGTGTGTGGTGACGGTGTGTGTGGTGACGTGTGTGGTGACGGTGTGTGGTGACGGTGTGTGGTGACTGTGTGTGTGGTGACGGTGTGTGTGGTGACGTTGTGTGTGTGGTGACGGTGTGTGTGGTGACGTTGTGTGTGGTGACGGTGTGTGTGGTGACGTTGTGTGTGTGGTGACGGTGTGTGTGGTGACGTTGTGTGTGTGGTGACGTTGTGTGTGGTGACGTTGTGTGTGGTGACGGTGTGTGTGGTGACGGTGTGTGTGGTGATGGTGTGTGTGGTGACGGTGTGTGTGGTGACGGTGTGTGTGGTGACGGTGTGTGTGGTGACGTTGTGTGTGGTGACGGTGTGTGTGGTGACGTTGTGTGTGTGGTGACGGTGTGTGTGGTGACGGTGTGTGTGGTGACGGTGTGTGGTGACGGTGTGTGTGGTGACGGTGTGTGTGGTGACGGTGTGTATTTGGCTCTAGTGTGTGGTGACGGTGTGTGTGGTGACGGTGTGTGTGGTGACGGTGTGTGTGGTGACGGTGTGTGTGGTGACGTTGTGTGTGGTGGCGGTGTGTGTGGTGACGGTGTGTGTGGTGACGGTGTGTGTGGCGACCTTGTGTGTGGTGACGGTGTGTGTGGTGACGGTGACGGTGTGTGTGGTGACGTTGTGTGGTGACTGTGTGTGTGGTGACGGTGTGTGTTTGGCTCTAGTGTGTGGTGACGTTGTGTGTGGTGACGTTGTGTGTGGTCACGGTGTGTGTGGTGATGGTGTGTGTGGTGACGGTGTGTGTGGTGACGGTGTGTGTAGTGACGGTGTGTGTGGTGACGGTGTGTGTGGTGACGGTGACGGTGTGTGTGGTGACGGTGTGTGTGGTGACGGTGTGTGTGGTGACGGTGTGTGTTTGGCTCTAGTATATGGTGATGGTGTGTGTTTGGCTCTAGTGTGTGGTGACGTTGTGTGTGGTGACGGTGTGTGTGGTGACGGTGTGTGTGGTGACGGTGTGTGTGGTGACGGTGTGTGTGGTGACGGTGTGTGTGGTGACGGTGTGTGTGGTGACGGTGTGTGTGGTGACGTTGTGTGTGGTGACGGTGTGTGTGGTGACGGTGTGTGTGGTGACGGTGTGTGTGGTGACTGTGTGTGTGGTGACGGTGTGTGTGGTGACGGTGTGTGTGGTGACGGTGTGTGTGGTGACGGTGTCTGTGGTGACGGTGTGTGTGGTGACGTTGTGTGTGTGGTGACGGTGTGTGTGGTGACGGTGTGTGTGGTGACGTTGTGTGTGGTGACGTTGTGTGTGGTGACGGTGTGTGTGGTGACGGTGTGTGTGGTGACGTTGTGTGTGTGGTGACGGTGTGTGTGGTGACGTTGTGTGTGGTGACGGTGTGTGTGGTGACGGTGTGTGTGGTGACGGTGTGTGTGGTGACGGTGTGTGTGGTGACGGTGACGGTGTGTGTGGTGACGTTGTGTGTGGTGACGGTGTGTGTGGTGACGGTGTGTGTGGTGGCGGTGTGTGTGGTGTCGGTGTGTGTGGTGACGTTGTGTGTGTGGTGACGGTGTGTGTGGTGACGGTGTGTGTGGTGGCGGTGTGTGTGGTGACGGTGTGTGTGGTGACGGTGTGTGGTGACGGTGTGTGTGGTGACGGTGTGTGTGGTGACGGTGTGTGTGGTGACGGTGTGTATTTGGCTCTAGTGTGTGGTGACGGTGTGTGTGGTGACGGTGTGTGTGGTGACGTTGTGTGTGGTGACCGTGTGTGTGGTGTGTGTGTGGTGACGGTGTGTGTGGTGACGTTGTGTGTGGTGACCGTGTGTGTGGTGTGTGTGTGGTGACGGTGTGTGGTGACGGTGTGTGTGGTGACGGTGTGTGTGGCGACCTTGTGTGTGGTGACGGTGTGTGTGGTGACGGTGTGTGTGGTGACGTTGTGTGGTGACGGTGTGTGTGGTGACGGTGTGTGTGGTGACGGTGTGTGTGGTGACGGTGTGTGTGGTGACGGTGTGTGTTTGGCTCTAGTATGTGGTGACGGTGTGTGTTTGGCTCTAGTGTGTAGTGACGTTGTGTGTGGTGACGGTGTGTGTGGTGACGTTGTGTGTGGTGACAGTGTGTGTGGTGACGGTGTGTGTGGTGACGGTGTGTGTGGTGACGGTGTGTGTGGTGACGGTGTGTGTGGTGACGGTGTGTGTGGTGACGGTGTGTGGTGACTGTGTGTGTGGTGACGGTGTGTGTGGTGACGTTGTGTGGTGACTGTGTGTGTGGTGACGGTGTGTGTGGTGACTGTGTCTGTGGTGACGTTGTGTGGTGACTGTGTGTGTGGTGACGGTGTGTGTGGTGACGGTGTGTGTGGTGACGTTGTGTGGTGACTGTGTGTGTGGTGACGTTGTGTGTGGTGACGGTGTGTGTGGTGACGGTGACGGTGTGTGTGGTGACGGTGACGGTGTGTGTGGTGACGGTGTGTGTGGTGACGGTGTGTGTGGTGACGGTGACGGTGTGTGTGGTGACGGTGTGTGTGGTGACGGTGTGTGTTTGGCTCTAGTATGTGGTGACGGTGTGTGTTTGGCTCTAGTGTGTGGTGACGTTGTGTGTGGTGACGGTGTGTGTGGTGACGGTGTGTGTGGTGACGTTGTGTGTGGTGACAGTGTGTGTGGTGACGGTGTGTGTGGTGACGGTGTGTGTGGTGACGGTGTGTGTGGTGACGGTGTGTGTGGTGACGGTGTGTGTGGTGACGGTGTGTGTGGTGACGGTGTGTGGTGACTGTGTGTGTGGTGACGTTGTGTGTGGTGACGTTGTGTGGTGACTGTGTGTGTGGTGACGGTGTGTGTGGTGACTGTGTCTGTGGTGACGTTGTGTGGTGACTGTGTGTGTGGTGACGGTGTGTGTGGTGACGGTGTGTGTGGTGACGTTGTGTGGTGACTGTGTGTGTGGTGACGTTGTGTGTGGTGACTTTGTGTGTGGTGACTTTGTGTGTGGTGACTTTGTGTGTGGTGACTTTGTGTGTGGTGACGGTGTGTGTGGTGACGGTGTGTGTGGTGACGGTGTGTGTGGTGACGGTGTGTGGTGACTGTGTGTGTGGTGACGTTGTGTGTGGTGACGGTGTTTGTGGTGACGGTGTGTGTGGTGACGTTGTGTGTGGTGACGGTGTGTGTGGTGACGGTGTGTGTGGTGACGTTGTGTGGTGACTGTGTGTGTGGTGACGGTGTGTGTGGTGACGGTGTGTGTGGTGGCGGTGTGTGTGGTGACGGTGTGTGTGGTGACGTTGTGTGGTGACGGTGTGTGGTGACTGTGTGTGTGGTGACGTTGTGTGTGGTGACGGTGTGTGTGGTGACGGTGTGTGTGGTGACGGTGTGTGTGGTGACGGTGTGTGTGGTGACGGTGTGTGTGGTGACGGTGTGTGTGGTGACGGTGTGTGTGGTGACGGTGTGTGTGGTGACGGTGTGTGTGGTGACGGTGTGTGTGGTGACGTTGTGTGTGGTGACGTTGTGTGTGGTGACGGTGTGTGTGGTGACGGTGTGTGTGGTGACGGTGTGTGTGGTGATGGTGTGTGTGGTGACGGTGTGTGTGGTGACGGTGTGTGTGGTGACGTTGTGTGGTGACTGTGTGTGTGGTGACGGTGTGTGTGGTGACGGTGTGTGTGGTGACGGTGTGTGTGGTGACGGTGTGTGTGGTGACGGTGTGTGTGGTGACGGTGTGTGTGGTGACGGTGTGTGTGGTGACTGTGTGTGTGGTGACGGTGTGTGTGGTGACGTTGTGTGGTGACTGTGTGTGTGGTGACGGTGTGTGTGGTGACTGTGTCTGTGGTGACGTTGTGTGGTGACTGTGTGTGTGGTGACGGTGTGTGCGGTGACGGTGTGTGTGGTGACGTTGTGTGGTGACTGTGTGTGTGGTGACGTTGTGTGTGGTGACTTTGTGTGTGGTGACTTTGTGTGTGGTGACTTTGTGTGTGGTGACTTTGTGTGTGGTGACGGTGTGTGTGGTGACGGTGTGTGTGGTGACGGTGTGTGTGGTGACGGTGTGTGGTGACTGTGTGTGTGGTGACGTTGTGTGTGGTGACGGTGTTTGTGGTGACGGTGTGTGTGGTGACGTTGTGTGTGGTGACGTTGTGTGTGGTGACGGTGTGTGTGGTGACGGTGTGTGTGGTGACGTTGTGTGGTGACTGTGTGTGTGGTGACGGTGTGTGTGGTGTTGGTGTGTGTGGTGGCGGTGTGTGTGGTGACGGTGTGTGTGGTGACGTTGTGTGGTGACGGTGTGTGGTGACTGTGTGTGTGGTGACGTTGTGTGTGGTGACGGTGTGTGTTGACGGTGTGTGTGGTGACGGTGTGTGTGGTGACGGTGTGTGTGGTGACGGTGTGTGTGGTGACGGTGTGTGTGGTGACGGTGTGTGTGGTGACGGTGTGTGTGGTGACGTTGTGTGTGGTGACGGTGTGTGTGGTGACGGTGTGTGTGGTGACGGTGTGTGTGGTGACGTTGTGTGTGGTGACGTTGTGTGTGGTGACGTTGTGTGTGGTGACGGTGTGTGTGGTGACGGTGTGTGTGGTGACGGTGTGTGTGGTGATGGTGTGTGTGGTGACGGTGTGTGTGGTGACGGTGTGTGTGGTGACGTTGTGTGGTGACTGTGTGTGTGGTGACGGTGTGTGTGGTGACGGTGTGTGTGGTGACGGTGTGTGTGGTGACGGTGTGTGTGGTGACGGTGTGTGTGGTGACGTTGTGTGGTGACGGTGTGTGGTGACTGTGTGTGTGGTGACGGTGTGTGTGGTGACGGTGTGTGTGGTGACGGTGTGTGTGGTGACGTTGTGTGTGG
>NC_136888.1:85000-115000 GCF_949152265.1 Phoxinus phoxinus
AGTGATCAACAACCACGTGTCATCAATGCTGTGGCACCGATTATCATGTGTAGACCCTCATTCATCTCGCCAGTAGGGGCGCCGCTTTCCGACAGTTTATCCGGAGGCTCCTTGGTGGGCCCGCAGACCTTGTCTGGAGACCCGTAGCCAGAACCATAGTGATCCGAGGCGGGAATCTGGGTCTGAGATGGATGTTCCATAAAGAGAGAGAGGCAAGCTGTGAGTCCCTGTCATGGCTGTTGAAAGAGCCAGTGGTGAATGGCACTCGCTTCAACACAGAACACTGAACTGGACCCTTCGTGATGCAGTCGTTCTGTGCGGCTGGAACTGTCACACTGAGACGTGTGGTGGATCTGTGTGGACTTAATCTGATCGACACTGCAGGTCTAGCCTCTCATGTGGGAGTTAGATCGATCAGGATCATAAATCAAATGGTCAGCAAGTGGAGAGTGCCTTTTCAATTGTTTAACTTTGTATTTGGTCAAGGAAAAATGGCTATCTACATCAGCAGAAGGAATAAGATCGACGAGTCTTTAGATTGCGATATAAACACTGTGTTTGTTAGAATGGTGAAAGCTGGATTGAAAGTTGATTTCTACAGTACCACAAATAATGTAGAGGAGTTCATAAACATTTGGTGTTTTAAAAATCATGCTCATTTATTTATTTATTTTCCTTTGGTTTGTAAATAGAGTTTTTTGTGTTGTAGAAAACTGTTTTGAAAATATAAAGAAGTATTGAAATCTCAATTGAAATCTCAACAAAAATCTCTCTCTCTCTCTCTCTCTCTCTCTCTCTCTCTCTCTCTCTCTCAGAACTGCAGCTCTCACGTTCGGCGGGCTGTCGTCACATGCTTCTCGGCAGGCTGCTGCGGTCGCCATGGCAACCGGCCGGTGCGCTACTGCAAGCGTTGCCATGTGAACCACCACAGCAGTGAGGTGGGGGCGTCGGCGGAGACTCACCTGTACCAGACGTCACCTCCGCCCATCAACACGCGCGAGTGCGGCGCCGAGGAGCTGGTGTGCACCGTGGAGGCCGTCATCAGGTCATCACTCACTCCTGTCACTGACCGCACTTTCACTCAGGCCCTCTTTATTTCATACAACTACAGAGCTGTTAGGAAACTATCACCAGGTCTAAAGCTGCAGTAATAATACTCTCGATTAATACAATTCAGTTTGCTTGATTGTGAATAAGACACATAATGTTAAGACACATTTCCACTGCATGTCTGAAATACTTTTTGATATAAATCAAGCATAAATGAGAGAGATTTGATGAATGTTGGCAGTCTGCTGAAAGAGGCTGAGATCCACGCGGAGCTGCGCGAGTTTGAGCTGAACCGCCGGCGTCAGATGGGTCTGTCTTCTTCCCATCATTCCCTGGACAACCTGGAGTTTGACAACAAAGAGGACGACCAGCATGACCAGAGACTGCTCAGTCAGTTCGGCATCTGGTTCCTGGTGTGTGACACGTTACATACATGTGCTTCTGCACACACTCGCTTCACAACACCCTCTCTGCGCTCTCATCACAGCTAATAACACAACCATATACATCATGATTAGTACTCTACTCATTTTCTATTAGAAAACTAATAGTCTTTATACTCATTTCCAAAGTATCAGTAGATAAGCAGTTCCAAAAGCACACTTGGATTTTCATTCAGTCCAACAGTTATAAGAACAATTACAATTATATTATAAGAACAATTATATTTAACATAATTTATCATCCCTTTCTTACAAGTGTGTTAACATTAGATATTAGTGTAGTTCTATTCTAATTTCAGAATTTTCAGAAATGATTTCAACTGCTGATTCCAGAATTTAAGACCTGATTTAATAGAATATAAGGACGCACTCTTGCACTATCTGCTGAAGACACCTTTATTCACGCCTGAAAGGCCAATGACGCAATGACAACGTGGGCGAGACCAGCCGGGTTAAACTCAAGGGACCAGCACCGCCATATACACCGCTATCTTTCAAGGGAGCGACAGCCCCGGGTTAAAGAACTCCTGTGCCGAGCATGAACTCAGCTACCATCGCTGCATCTAGCTGGTAAACCGGACAAACGTGTAAAGTGACACTCAAAGAGCATCAGCACGGAAATCTTAAACCATTCCCATGATGTTTCCATGCCCTTCGTAGAGTTGCACACACACCCTTCCAGACAGAACCTCATTATCTGCTATAGAAATAGCTTTCTACAATCCAATGCAAAAGACGATGCTTAGATAGCGGCTTCCCACTGGCCGAGTTACAAAACATATAAAAAAGCTGATCAGACGAGCACATAGCCTGCATCTGCTCAATGTACCTGTGTATAACTCGCACAGAGTCTCCTGTCTTCCTCTGAGTCAGAGATTTCACAGGTCAGCTCGAGAGAGAGAGTGAACCCCAGACACACTCCCAACACACTCCCGACACACTCCAGACACACTCCCGACACACTCCAGACACACTCCAGATACACTCCAGACACACTCCAGACACTCTCCCGACACACTCCCAACACACTCCAGACACACTCCCAACACACTCCCGACACACTCCAGACACACTCCAGACACACTCCAGACACACTCCAGACACACTCCCGACACACTCCCGACACACTCCCGACACACTCCAGACACTCTCCCGACACACTCCAGACACACTCCAGACACACTCCAGACACACTCCAGACACACTCCCGACACACTCCCGACACACTCCCGACACACTCCCAACACACTTCCGACACACTCCAGACACACTCCCGACACACTCCAGACACACTCCCAGCACACTCCCAGCACACTCCCAGCACACTCCCAACACACTCCAGACACACTCCAGACACACTCCCGACACACTCCAGACACACTCCAGACACACTCCAGACACACTCCCGACACACTCCCAGCACACTCCCAACACACTCCAGACACACTCCAGACACACTCCAGTCACACTCCAGATACACTCCAGATACACTCCCAACACACTCCAGATACACTCCCGACACACTCCAGATACACTCCCGACACACTCCAGACACACTCCCAACACACTCCCAGCACACTCCCGACACACTCCCAACACACTCCAGATACACTCCCAACACACTCCCAGCACACTCCCGACACACTCCCAACACACTCCCGACACACTCCCAACACACTCCCAACACACTCCCAACTCACTCCCAGCACACTCCCGACACACTCCAGACACACTCCCAACACACTCCCAGCACACTCCAGACACACTCCCAGCACACTCCCAACACACTCCCGACACACTCCCAACACACTCCCAACACACTCCAGACACACTCCAGATACACTCCAGATACACTCCCAACACACTCCCAACACACTCCCAACACACTCCCAGCACACTCCCGACACACTCCCAACACACTCCCGACACACTCCCAACACACTCCCAGCACACTCCCGACACACTCCCAACACACTCCCAACACACTCCCAACTCACTCCCAGCACACTCCCGACACACTCCAGACACACTCCCAGCACACTCCAGACACACTCCAGACACAGGGACCGAGAACTTGTTGGCAGTCCCCTGAATGGAGACCACCGGAATTTCCTGTGCCCGGAGAGGATTGTGGCAAATTGCAATATGCATTGGGCAAATCCACTGATGTAAAAAATCCTGAGGATGAAGAGGGCATAACAGGTGCAAGCATTTAGAACTTGTAACACCTTAAAGTGTTTGTTCAACATAATCCTCTTCCTCCACCTTTCCTTGTTGGCACCACCTGAATTGCTCAGATTTCCTGAGAAACCTTCTCAGACACAGAAGTTGCAATTAATCCACCGAAACGGGGGCAAAAGAAACCTCAGTGCTCTGCCCTGCTTCAGAGCAGAGCATTCTCAGGCTACAGATACACAGTTACGTCAGAGCATTCCTCACCCGCATCCAGCGAGACAGGATCATCCCCCCCAAACAGTCTAAGTCCCGCTCAGACTCAGGGCAGCCAGAGGAGCCTTGTCGTGAACACAACACTGACACTCTTTACCCTGTACACGATTGTCCCAACTCTTCATAGCCTCCAGAAACGGCGATCGGCGCATCTGTATTAGCACCCGAAGACAGGAGCGGACCGTGTTTGGCCACTGCCCCGCCAAGCACATGCCCCACGCTGCTCAAGTACTGAACGATAGAGCTGCCGGCAGTGCACACATGCATCTGGGTTGGAGAGATCCAGCCTAGTGCGGACAATTCCAAACACACTGGACAGTGTTGTATACTATAAACATCCACATGCTGGCCGGAGCCCCGCCCATGTCGTCATGTGTCATTGGCCTTCATGCGTGAGGTTTCTTCAGCAAATATCCCATAGTCATGTGCTGTACCAAGTGAACTGACTCTATGGGAATTTTAATTTCAGGTAATTCTGTGGAAGATTCAAGCCAGTAACTCCTGAATTCAGGTGTCTTGTTGAGCGATTCAGCTCGAGTCATTCAAAGCTTCGACTCATTAGAGTGATTTGTTCACGTGTCTGTGTTCACTGCTCATGCTGAATGTTTGTTTTGTTATGCTGTTATTTGTATCTCATCACATTCTGTTCAGACTGCAAACTCACATTCACACCTCAGATAAAGATAAAAACAGAACAAATATGATTTAAATGTGATAGTTGATAAACGTATATCTGCTGGCACAGGTGAGTCTGTGCACGCCCAGCGAGAACACGCCCACCGAGAGCCTGGCGCGGCTGGTCAGCATGGTCTTCCAGTGGTTCCACTCCACCGCCTACATGATGGACGATGAGGTGGGGAGCCTGGTGGAGAAACTCAAGCCTCAGTTTGTCACCAAGTGGCTGAAGACGGTGTGCGACGTGCGCTTTGACGTCATGGTCATGTGCCTTCTGCCCAAACCGGTGGAGTTTGCTAGGGTGTGTGAACTGAGCGCCGGTGTTACTAACATACTGCTATGATTGATGCGCTCTGTGGTTTCAGCGTGTGTGTGTGTGTGTGTGTGTGTGAGCAGGTGGGAGGATACTGGGATAAGTCGTGCAGCACGGTGACGCAGCTGAAGGAAGGACTGAATCGTATCCTGTGTCTGATTCCCTATAACGTGATCAGTCAGCCGCTGTGGGAGTGTTTCATGCCTGAGTGGTTGGAGGCCATTCGCACTGAAGTTCCTGACCAGCAGCTCAAAGAGTTCCGTGAGGTCCTCAGGTACACACGCACATGTTACTGTTCCACGCACACACACTAGTGACACCTGTCTGTCTCCATAATCTCCATCTGAGTGTCACAGGGTGTTTTGGTTTTTGGTTCATGTTTTCTGTCTTGTCATGTGATTCCCTTGCCCTCATGTGATCCTGCCATGTGCTTCTCTAGTCTCTTGTCTCATGTTGTCATTGGTTAATATTCTATCATGTTCACAGGTCTGTCTTGTTTAGTCATTAGTCCTAGTGTCACAGCTCGTTCCTGACCCTAACAAAAAATAGAATAGGTTTATGTCAAGGACTTTGTGAACTCTGTCACCAGGTACATTTCAATGACGTTGCCCTCAAGGGCATTTCGGAGCTTCTGAAGCCTGAGTCAGCTCCGGATGATGCAGCACTGATCATCATGACCACACCTATTTTGTGTGTGTGGGCAGCACACACATCGGCTCCAACCCGTGAGTCAGCCGAGCCAAAGGCCCCAGCTATGATCCCAAGATGGCCACCGTTCCAGAGTCTCATCCCAAGATGTCCGCCACTCCAGAGTCTCGTCCCAAGATGGCCTCCGTTCCAGAGTCTCATCCCAAGATGGCCTCCGTTCCAGAGTCTCGTCCCAAGATTGTCTCCGTTCCAGAGTCTCGGCCCAAGATGACTTCCGTTCCAGAGTCTCGTCCCAAGATGTCCGCCACTCCAGAGTCTCGTACCAAGATCGGCTAAGATGGCCTCCGTTCCAGAGTCTCGTCCCAAGATTGTCTCCGTTCCAGAGTCTCGTCCCAAGATGACCTCCGTTCCAGAGTCTCGTCCCAAGATTGTCTCCGTTCCAGAGTCTCGTCCCAAGATCGTCTCTGTTCCAGAGTCTCGTACCAAGATCGGCTAAGATGGCCTCCGTTCCAGAGTCTCGTCCCAAGATTCAAGATTCGTCGCTGGCGTGTTTGTCGCCGCTTCTCATCTCCGAACTAACCGACGTTTCTGTGGATTTCATGTTTCATGTTCTTACCAGCCTAAACACTTTGGTTGGACAACGCTGGACATCAGTGTCGGGATTATAATTGCTGTTTTGCTCGGTTCTGCTGCGTTCCCCACGGCTGTCTAACGCTGCTTACTGCTGCAAACTTTTCTACGCCACAAACCCATCAGACGACACCCTTTACTGAAGTAATGTTACAGTGACCTACCGTGGATTTCCCAACAAGTACATCTCTGCTGGTTCCTGAAACTGCGTGCTATTCAAAAAGCGATTTTCTTCCGCTGTGTTGTGGTTTTCCTGGTCTCCTATCACCGTTATGGAATTAGCAAACAGAGCTAGGATGCTAGCAACTGCTTGTTGCCCCTCGGCTACGACTCTCATCAAATATACCGCAGTGGAACTTATGAGCCTTGGCTCTAAAACATCTCCGAGCTGCCTTGAGGTGATAAAATCTCTCCATCTTCTGCGTCGTTCCCCCTATATTCATAGGGCTGCCCGTCATAAGTTTGTTTACTATCACAAAACTTTGTCTGTTCCCGGTGTGTGGTGCGCTGCCTCACGGTGGCGACGTCATCGATGCAAACCACGCCCATCACATGCAAATCTGCGATCCTTGGTTTGTGTGGACAACATTGTCACCCCTGACAATGCACTAACAATGGGATCATTCATGCTGCTTAACATTCGTTCATTAAATAACAAAGCCCCCCTTATCCATGACTTAATTCTGGAAAAATCACTGGATTTTGTATGTCTTACTGAGACATGGCAGAACCAGCAAGAGTTCATAACCCTCAACCATGCCACTCCCTCAGGCTATGGCTATATTCAGAAGCCCCGCACCCATGGCCGTGGTGGCGGACTTGCTGTTATCCATCGTGCTGACATCCTGGTGAAAGAGATCGCAGTGAATACTACATCCTTTGAGTGTGTTCACTTCATGTTGACTGGGTCCATGCAGCTACAGGTTGTCCTAATCTACCGCCCCCCCAATGCTTCTGCCTGCTTCCTATCAGAGCTCACTGAACTGCTTGCCAATGTTTGCCCGAAATCCCCATCCACTATCCTGCTGGGTGATTTTAACATTCATGTGGATTCCAGTACCTGCTCTCTTGCTACTGACTTTTTATTACTGCTGGACTGTTTCAATTTTACACAACACGTACATGGCCCCACACATGACAAAGGGCATACCCTGGACCTGGTGTGCTGTGCTGCCATTACTCCCTCCCACCTGCAGTGCACTGATTTGGCTGTCTCTTTCCACTATGCCATCCTATTCTTGGTCCCTGTGCCCCTCCCAAAGCAGTGCACCAAACGGCCCATCACGTTCAGGAACATTAAACAGATATGTACTTCCACGCTTTCTGACTCCCTAGCGACTCACTTCGCCACTTACCACCCCTACCAAATAGTCGATGGCATGGTGGAACACTACAACCATGCCCTCTCTCTCAGCCTGGACTTTGTAGCTCCTCTTACCACGCGTTACGTGTCTTTCACTCGTCCTGCCCCCTGGTTCACCCCTCAGCTCCGAAGGTTGAAGACCATAGGACGTAGGCTCGAGAGACGATACAGAAGATCCAGCCTCACTGTCCATCATGAAGCATTTAAAGAACACGTCATGAACTACAAAGAAGCCCTTTCACAGGCAAAAACAAGGTATTATTCCACACTGATCAGTAACCAACAAAAACACCCCAAACAGCTCTTCTCCACGATAAACCGTCTTCTTCAACCTCCTGATGTTGCTGGACCCTCAGATGCATCTGACCTCTGCTCCAGGTTTTTGGATTTTTTCCAGCAGAAAGTTGACACCATCCACCAGCAGCTCCAGTCTCCTGGGGTCTCTCACCACCCTACACCACCCCAACAGGATTCCCACTACTTAGCTGCTCACTCACCTCAGTACTGCCTATCTGCCTTCTCGCCACTGGACGCCGACCAAGTAACAAAAATGGTCACCTCTGCCAAGACTTCTACCAGCAGTCTTGACCCAATGCCCACCACCCTGGTCAAGGCCTGTCTGCCCATCCTCTGCCTGCCTATGGCAAACATCATAAATGCATCTCTTGCCTCTGGTGTGGTACCATCCAGCTTTAAAATGGCGGCAGTCATCCCCACTCTCAAAAAGCCTGGCTTAGACCCAGACGACCTCAACAACTATCGTCCAATTTCCAACCTCCCTTTCCTCAGTAAAATCCTGGAAAGAGCAGTGGCAGCCCAGCTCCAACATCACATGTCCCACCATGAGCTTTTCGAACCTCTCCAATCTGGTTTCAGAACCCACCATAGTACTGAGACCGCCCTCATCAAAATCACTAATGACCTCCTGCTTGCTGCAGACAATGGCCTTATCACTATCCTCATCCTCCTTGACCTCTCCGCAGCTTTTGATACAGTTTCCCACTCCATCCTTCTTCACCGTCTCTCTGAGCACATCAGCCTCAGTGGCACAGCACTGTCCTGGTTCCAGTCCTACCTCACAGACCGGAAACAATTCATCACCCTAAATGGTTCCAACTCGGATCCAGCACCCGCCAACCATGGCGTGCCACAGGGCTCTGTGCTTGGTCCTCTGCTTTTCACCATTTACATAATACCCATAGGTCATATTATTCGTAAACATGGTCTTAATTTCCACTGCTATGCCGATGACACTCAACTTTACATCAGCACAAACCCCTCCACACAGCTCCCACCCTCACAACTTGTCAACTGCTTGGAGGATCTCAAATCATGGATGACCACAAACCTACTCAAACTCAACAGCAACAAGACAGAACTCATGGTGGTGGCCCCTGCACCACTACTTAGGAAAGTTGGAGAACTGGCCCTGGTTGTGGATGGCTGCTCCATTTCTCCATCTCCTGAGGTGCGCAACCTGGGCGTCATCCTGGACTCCACTCTCTCCTTCCGGTCCCACATCAACAACATCACTAAGTCTGCCTTTTACCACCTCAGAAACATCTCACGACTCTGGCCTTCACTCACACATTCAGTAACTGAGACACTCATCCATGCCTTCATCACTTCCCGTCTGGATTACTGCAATGGTGTCCTGTCTGGACTGCCCACTAAGGTTCTTAGCAGACTCCAGTATGTCCAGAACTCAGCTGCCAGGGTTCTAACCCACACAAAGCCTTGGCAGCATATCACTCCCATTCTTCAACAGCTCCACTGGTTGCCAATTAAGTCACGCATCACCTACAAGATCCTTCTGCTCACCTACAAATCTCTCCATGGACTCTCACCACAATATATGACAGATCTCCTCCACCCCTACACTCAGTCACGTTCCCTGCGATCCTCTGACAAGGACCTGCTGGACACACCCCGCACCAGGTTACGGACTTTTGGGGACAGGGCTTTCTCTGCCAATGCTCCCAGACTCTGGAACAGCCTACCCCTCCATGTCCGCTCTGCCCCATCCCTGCTCATGTTCAAAATGCACCTCAAAACATTTCTTTTCTCTAAGTCCTTTGATTCCTAAACCCCTACCCTTCCCCTTTTTTTGTTAAGCGACCTTGGGTACTATGAAAGGCGCTATATAAGTCGAAGTTATTATTATTATTATTAAGATTGTCTCCATTCCAGAGTCTCGTCCCAAGATGACCTCCGTTCCAGAGTCTCGTCCCAAGATGGCCTCCGTTCCAGAGTCTCGTCTCAAGATTGTCTCTGTTCCAGAGTCTCGTCCCAAGATTGTCTCCGTTCCAGAGTCTCGTCCCAAGATTGTCTCCGTTCCAGAGTCTCGTCCCAAGATTGTCTCCGTTCCAGAGTCTCGTCCCAAGATGGCTGCCATTCCAGAGTCTCATCCCAAGATGGCCTCCGTTCCAGAGTCTCGTCCCAAGATCGGCTAAGATGGCCTCCGTTCCAGAGTCTCGTCCCAAGATCGGCTAAGATGTCCGCCACTCCAGAGTCTCGTCCCAAGATTGGCTAAGATGTCCGCCACTCCAGAGTCTCGTCCGAAGATCGGCTAAGATGGCCTCCGTTCCAGAGTCTCGTCCCAAGATGACCTCCGTTCCAGAGTCTCGTCCCAAGATGGCTGCCATTCCAGAGTCTCGTCCCAAGATCGGCTAAGATGGCCTCCGTTCCAGAGTCTTGTCCCAAGATTGTCTCCGTTCCAGAGTCTCGTCCCAAGATGGCCTCCGTTCCAGAGTCTCGTCCCAAGATCGGCTAAGATGGCTTCCGTTTCAGAGTCTCGTCCCAAGATCGGCTAAGATGGCCTCCGTTCCAGAGTCTCGTCCCAAGATCGGCTAAGATGTCCGCCACTCCAGAGTCTCGTCCCAAGATCGGCTAAGATGTCCGCCACTCCAGAGTCTCGTCCCAAGATCGGCTAAGATGGCCTCCGTTCCAGAGTCTCGTCCCAAGATGGCCTCCGTTCCAGAGTCTCATCCCAAGATGGCTGCCACTCCAGAGTCTCGTCCCAAGATCGGCTAAGATGGCCTCCGTTCCAGAGTCTCGTCCCAAGATTGTCTCCGTTCCAGAGTCTCGTCCCAAGATGGCCTCCGTTCCAGAGTCTCGTCCCAAGATCGGCTAAGATGGCCTCCGTTCCAGAGTCTTGTCCCAAGATTGTCTCCGTTCCAGAGTCTCGTCCCAAGATGACTTCCGTTCCAGAGTCTCATCCCAAGATGTCCGCCACTCCAGAGTCTCGTCCCAAGATCGGCTAAGATGGCCTCCGTTCCAGAGTCTCGTCCCAAGATTGTCTCTGTTCCAGAGTCTCGTCCCAAGATGACTTCCGTTCCAGAGTCTCATCCCAAGATGTCCGCCACTCCAGAATCTCGTCCCAAGATCGGCTAAGATGGCCTCCGTTCCAGAGTCTCGTCCCAAGATTGTCTCCGTTCCCGAGTCTCGTCCCAAGATGGCCTCCGTTCCAGAGTCTCGTCCCAAGATGGCTGCCATTCCAGAGTCTCGTCCCAAGATGGCCTCCGTTCCAGAGTCTCGACCCAAAAGGGCCCCCATTCCAGAGTCTCGTCCCAAGATGGCCTCCGTTCCAGAGTCTCGTCCCTAGATGGCTGCCATTCCAGAGTCTCGTCCTAAGATGGCCTCCGTTCCAGAGTCTCGTCCCAAGATGGCTGCCATTCCAGAGTCTCGTCCCAAGATGGCTGCCATTCCAGAGTCTCGACCCAAGAGGGCCCCCATTCCAGAGTCTCATCCCAAGATGGCCGCCACTCCAGAGTCTCGTTCCAAGATGGCCACCACTCCAGAGTCTCGTCCCAAGATGGCCTCCTTTCCAGAGTCTCGTCCCAAGATGGCCTCCGTTCCAGAGTCTCGTCCCAAGATGGCCGCCACTCCAGAGTCTCGTCCCAAGATGACCTCCGTTCCAGAGTCTCGTCCCAAGATGGCCGCCACTCCAGAGTCTCGTCCCAAGATGGCCACCACTCCAGAGTCTCATCCCAAGATGGCCGCCACTCCAGAGTCTCGTCCCAAGATGACCTCCGTTCCAGAGTCTCGTCCCAAGATGGCCGCCACTCCAGAGTCTCGTCCCAAGATGGCCATCACTCCAGAGTCTCGTCCCAAGATGGCCACCACTCCAGTCTTTGTGGCCAAGTCAAGCTCCTTGGCCCAGGTCCAGGTCTAATTCCCTTGCCCTCATGTGATCCTGCCATGTGCTTTCCTAGTCTCCTGTCTCATGTTGTGTGTATTTAAGCCCTCATGTTTGCCATGTGTCTTGGGTTGGGTAAGATCATGTTTATGTTTAAGTCCATGTTTTTCAAGCCATGAAAAAGCCAAGTCAAGTCTTTGTTTTATGTTTGATCATGTTTGAGTATAATTAAACTGCACTAGGGCACACTTGCCTCCAGTGGACGTTGATTACACTGAGCTTCATATCACTGTGTTTGATCACAATTGTTTCTGTTAATTTTATGTCCTGCTGTGTTTCTCACAGTCAAACCGGTTTCACTGATATTTTCTGAGAGAAGAGGCTTGTGAGTATTTGAGGATGGACAGCTTTATCATCTGATCTCGTGGTTTTGTTTCTCTTTGCAGTAAGATGTTTGATATTGAGTTGTGTCCACTGCCCTTTTCCATGGAGGAGATGTTTGGATTTATCAGCTGTAGATTCACTGGATATCCAGCATCAGTGCAAGAGCAAGCGCTGCTGTGGCTTCATGTGAGCACACACACACACACACACACACACACACACACACACACACACACACACACACACGTCTGTGTTGGTCTGTATGTGGAGTGTGAGCCGGTGCTGTATCCGTGTTCTGCAGGTTCTGTCGGAGCTGGATATCGTGGTTCCTCTGCAGCTGCTCATCAGCATGTTCTCTGACGGTGTGAACTCACTGAAGGAACTGGCCAATCAGAGAAGAGCTCGTGCTGCAGACCTGTCAGGACCCCGCAGGGTGAGAGACGCCTCTCCTTAAAGGGACAGTTCAGACAAACATTCAGTTCTGGCATCAGTTACACACGCTCAGGTTTGGGTGAACAGACTTTTAAGGGACTGGAATCTCTGATTTTATAAAAAATATCTTAATTTGTGTTCTGACGTGGGCATAGGTAACTGATGACAGACTTTACATGTGAACTATATTTGGAGAAATTCACCACCAAGTAAAGACGGTTGTTACGGCAGAAAGCTGAAAGCTACATGAAGCAGTACATGTGGCCTAATGAATAGAAAGGCAGCCGTTTCCTCAGATGTGTGTTGTATTGGTGTGTGTGATATTTCTTCTCAAGAACGCACCTGTTCAGCTGACTGTTTCCCCGCAGGTCAGTGTGGTGTCAGACCCCGGCAGACGAGGGCAGCACAATAACCTGAGCCCGTTCCCCAGCCCGTTCCGGAGCCCGTTCCGGAGCCCTCTGCGCTGCAGCCCCTTCAGGAACCTGGGCCACGCCGCCGGGAACTGTGCCCTGGACCTGGACTGTGATGACGACGACATGAACCTGGGCTGCTTCATCCTCATGTTTGACCTGGTGCTCAAACAGGTGACGGCACTCACTCGTGCTCAGGCAGATCTCTGACGTGTGTGTGTGTGTGTGTGTGTGTGTGACACTGAGACAGACGGAGATCTCTGACGTGTGTGTGTGTGTGTGTGTGTGACACTGAGACAGACGGAGATCTCTGACGTGTGTGTGTGTGTGTGTGTGTGTGTGTGACACTGAGACAGACGGAGATCTCTGACGGGTGTGTGTGTGTGTGTGTGTGAGACACTGAGACAGACGGAGATCTCTGACGTGTGTGTGTGTGTGTGTGTGACACTGAGACAGACGGAGATCTCTGACGTGTGTGTGTGTGTGTGTGTGTGTGTGTGTGACACTGAGACAGACGGAGATCTCTGACGTGTGTGTGTGTGTGTGTGTGTGACACTGAGACAGACGGAGATCTCTGACGTGTGTGTGTGTGTGTGTGTGTGTGTGTGACACTGAGACAGACGGAGATCTCTGACGGGTGTGTGTGTGTGTGTGTGTGAGACACTGAGACAGACGGAGATCTCTGACGTGTGTGTGTGTGTGTGTGTGACACTGAGACAGACGGAGATCTCTGACGTGTGTGTGTGTGTGTGACACTGAGACAGACGGAGATCTCTGACGTGTGTGTGTGTGTGTGTGTGTGTGACACTGAGACAGACGGAGATCTCTGACGTGTGTGTGTGTGTGTGTGACACTGAGACAGACGGAGATCTCTGACGTGTGTGTGTGTGTGTGTGTGTGACACTGAGACAGACGGAGATCTCTGACGTGTGTGTGTGTGTGTGTGTCTGTGTGTGTGTGTGTGTGACACTGAGACAGACGGAGATCTCTGACGGGTGTGTGTGTGTGTGTGTGTGTGACACTGAGACAGAAGGAGATCTCTGACGGGTGTGTGTGTGTGTGTGTGTGTGACACTGAGACAGACGGAGATCTCTGACGTGTGTGTGTGTGTGTGTGTGTGTGACACTGAGACAGACGGAGATCTCTGACGTGTGTGTGTGTGTGTGTGTGTGACACTGAGACAGACGGAGATCTCTGACGTGTGTGTGTGTGTGTGTGTGTGTGTGTGTGTGACACTGAGACAGACGGAGATCTCTGACGTGTGTGTGTGTGTGTGTGTGTGTGACACTGAGACAGACGGAGATCTCTGACGTGTGTGTGTGTGTGTGTGTGACACTGAGACAGACGGAGATCGCTGACGTGTGTGTGTGTGTGTGTGACACTGAGACAGACGGAGATCTCTGACGTGTGTGTGTGTGTGTGTGTGTGTGTGTGTGACACTGAGACAGACGGAGATCTCTGACGTGTGTGTGTGTGTGTGTGTGACACTGAGACAGACGGAGATCTCTGACGTGTGTGTGTGTGTGTGTGTGTGTGTGTGTGTGTGTGTGTGTGTGTGACACTGAGACAGACGGAGATCTCTGACGTGTGTGTGTGTGTGTGTGTGTGTGTGACACTGAGACAGACGGAGATCTCTGACGTGTGTGTGTGTGACACTGAGACAGACGGAGATCTCTGACGTGTGTGTGTGTGTGTGTGTGTGTGTGTGTGACACTGAGACAGACGGAGATCTCTGACGTGTGTGTGTGTGTGTGTGACACTGAGACAGACGGAGATCTCTGACGTGTGTGTGTGTGTGTGTGTGTGTGTGTGACACTGAGACAGACGGAGATCTCTGACGTGTGTGTGTGTGTGTGTGTGTGACACTGAGACAGACGGAGATCTCTGACGTGTGTGTGTGTGTGTGTGTGACACTGAGACAGACGGAGATCTCTGACGTGTGTGTGTGTGTGTGTGTGTGACACTGAGACAGACGGAGATCTCTGACGTGTGTGTGTGTGTGTGTGTGTGTGTGGGTGACACTGAGACAGACGGAGATCTCTGACGTGTGTGTGTGTCTGTGTGTGACACTGAGACAGACGGAGATCTCTGACGTGTGTGTGTGTGTGTGTGTGAGACACTGAGACAGACGGAGATCTCTGACGTGTGTGTGTGTGTGTGTGACACTGAGACAGACGGAGATCTCTGACGTGTGTGTGTGTGTGACACTGAGACAGACGGAGATCTCTGACGTGTGTGTGTGTGTGTCACTGAGACAGACGGAGATCTCTGACGTGTGTGTGTGTGTGACACTGAGACAGACAGAGATCTCTGACGTGTGTGTGTGTGTGTGTGTGTGACACTGAGACAGACGGAGATCTCTGACGTGTGTGTGTGTGTGTGTGTGTGTGACACTGAGACAGACGGAGATCTCTGACGTGTGTGTGTGTGTGTGTGTGTGACACTGAGACAGACGGAGATCTCTGACGTGTGTGTGTGTGTGTGTGTGTGACACTGAGACAGACGGAGATCTCTGACGTGTGTGTGTGTGTGTGACACTGAGACAGACGGAGATCTCTGACGTGTGTGTGTGTGTGTGTGTGTGTGTGTGTGACACTGAGACAGACGGAGATCTCTGACGTGTGTGTGTGTGTGTGTGTGTGTGACACTGAGACAGACGGAGATCTCTGACGTGTGTGTGTGTGTGTGTGTGTGACTGAGACAGACGGAGATCTCTGACGTGTGTGTGTGTGTGTGTGACACTGAGACAGACGGAGATCTCTGACGTGTGTGTGTGTGTGTGTGTGACACTGAGACAGACGGAGATCTCTGACGTGTGTGTGTGTGTGACACTGAGACAGACGGAGATCTCTGACGTGTGTGTGTGTGTGTGTGTGTGTGACACTGAGACAGACGGAGATCTCTGACGTGTGTGTGTGTGTGTGTGTGTGTGACACTGAGACAGACGGAGATCTCTGACGTGTTTGTGTGTGTGTGTGTGTGACACTGAGACAGACGGAGATCTCTGACGTGTGTGTGTGTGTGTGTGTGTGTGTGTGTGACACTGAGACAGACGGAGATCTCTGACGTGTGTGTGTGTGTGTGTGTGTGTGACACTGAGACAGACGGAGATCTCTGACGTGTGTGTGTGTGTGTGTGTGTGTGTGTGTGTGTGACACTGAGACAGACGGAGATCTCTGACGTGTGTGTGTGTGTGTGTGACACTGAGACAGACGGAGATCTCTGACGTGTGTGTGTGTGTGTGTGTGTGTGTGTGTGTGTGGCCGGGGCCACCCCTGAAAGCTCATTGGCCACCCCAGATCTGATAGGTAGTTGCATATTCGTCAACACAAGAAACAAGAGATTCTGTCAATGATGACAGTTGATCAAATGATTTTAACTGATTAAAAATAAATAAAACTCGCGTGCAAATTAATGAATGTAATGCTGCGGAACTACGGCTAGATACGCGGGTTATTTGTGGACACCTAATCTGTAGCCCCGCCTTAAGCTAGGTTTGTTTATACTTTCGCCTCCGCAGCGCGAGCCTCCGATGACTGCGCGCGCGCCTCCCCAAATGGACGAGGCATTGACTTCGCGCTCGCCGGTGTACTAGGCTATTCTTTGAAACGACAGGATGCGACTCGGTGTAATTGTCCTCTAAACCATCAGGAATCGGCGGCGAGAAGTAGTAAGGTACATTCGTGAATGTTTATTTAAGTACAACACTTTAGTACACCAAAACCACACTACAAAAGAGTCGTGTAAAGCAGGAAACCAGATTATTCCGTGACATTAGAGAGAAAACATGGATATGAGAACGTAACCTACAACTAAATTGACGTTACATATATTTTTTAAACATTTTTATTTAGTTTTGTGAACCTTTTTATAAAACATGGCCATTTATTTTGATTTAAAGGGCTTGTGTCTGCTATTGTAGGCTCATTTTGTTAATGTAAGCAACTAATTTAGACGCAAGGTTAGGATTAGGCAATCAGCACATAAATAAGAGATGCTGTATTTTCAGTTTTATGGATTGTCTTATTTTGTTTACAAGTTACAGATGGAGTCTGGAGATAATGTGGGGTACTTATTGTTTACTGTTCACATATGACTTTACACACTTCAGGCTGTTGCAGCTGCTCATGGGACTGTATGACACTAGGTGTACAGACTGAGACATGCACAATAAAATAAAAATGCCTTCTGCATTTTTGCTTTGCTTTTCCCTCCACCGAATTCGTACCGAACCGTGATGTCTGAACCGAACCGTGACTTCTGTGTACCATTCCACCAGTTGGCATCATTGGACTTTAAGTCTTGTCTTGTGGTCTTATGGCCTATGTGAAAGCATTTTGTAGCAGGAGAATGAGCAAAAGCAAGAACTAGCTTCCTCTATTGCACTTTGTTACTATTATTAGAATCCTCTATTGTTCATGCGAGTTTGAAGGTTTACATAACATTACTTTATAGCAGATATGGCCACCCCACACTAGCTTTGTGTCCCATCTTGGCCACCCCAGTAAAAATGTCCTGGATACGCCACTGGTGTGTGTGTCACCTTAATTTATACCGTGCTTTTAATAATATAGATTGTTCCACAGCAGCTTTACAGTGATAATAGGAGATTACAGTAACAGTGTTCAGGCTTTACAGCAGCTCTAGAATAAAGTTATTGTTCAGCTAAAGTTAGTTTTGATTGATTCACTTCCGTTGCAAAGATCATTAGTTATTAACTTATGCCGAGTTCACACTGCACGATTTTCAAAGTAGTCGGGTCACTGTTCTTTACACACTGCGCGACTATCTGGGCTAGCATTCAGTTGCTGGTGTGTTCACACTGCAGGATGGATCGTCGACAGGTTTCACACTGCATGACTTAACAAAACAAAGAATCACAGACAACTGGTCCGCAAACTACGTTTCACAACCAAACACATGCGAGAAGTGATAAGGAAATAACGCAAGATCACGCATGCGTGAGACTGAAATTATTATTTAATATGATAGCCTGCTAGAAGATTGCGATTCAATGGTCTGTGCGCTGATAATGCAGGAGGAAAGGGGAGACGCGGGGAGCACGGACTGTGTGTTCTGCAGAGAGAGTTGGGGGGAAATAAATAATTTTGCAATGTGCTGCTGGTCAAGCAAATTTTTGTGCTTTGTTTCTGTTTGATATAATTGTGAATTTTGCGAAGCACTGCTACTTGGGCGCAGAGAAATCACGCAACACCTGAAATCCCTCAACTTCCGTCAACACACCGGCGTGAATAGTAGCTGGATATCTACAGTAGACAGTGAATGGCGATGAACACGGCTGATTGTGTGAGAGACGAAGAGGGTGACTTCTCAGACGGTCGAGATCCAGAACCATACCTCTCTATGAGCCAGAGTTTCCAGAAGAGGAGCGCGTGCAGGAATAGAACGACAGGAGGTTGCCTGTGCTGTGGCGAGTGGGACAAGTTACTGCCATCGATGATATAATATAGTCTTAAGTCAATATCTGCCTAGGAAATCTCCTAGTCATGATCTGCATCGCTACTTGTACTCGTTGTGAATACGCAGGCCACAAGAAGTAATTGGGTGTTTTTTTTAATCACTTTTACTCAGGACATGCTAGCTGGCAACAAAGGATTCCATTTATTATGCTAAGCTAAGCTAGCGGCGACCCTGCCAAACTAAAACAATGCATCCACTGAGACAAAAATGCATTTCCCACCTATCTAAATGTAGGAAAGACGGTGAATAAGCCCTATTTCAAACAACAGTGGAGTGTTTAAGCGCAGCGGAGCAACTGTGTCTAAAGTGCTGGAAAAGAGAGTTAAAAGTTTCTGTTGCAATATCGAGTTCTTCTAAGCTATCCGGGATGCTGAGATGATGAAACTGATTAGGAAGATTATTGATAAAGGAATCTTTAGTGGCAGAAGTGATCGGTCTAACATATTTATAACACGGAGTCGGCTGTGCAGCCTTGGCTAAATGTAATTTACACGAGACTAGATAGTGATCTGAGATGTCATCGCTCTGCTGCAATATTTCAACGGCATCAACATCTATTTTGCCGGGGGGGCGGGGGTGTTTAAAGGAGCCGGTCTATTGGCTGGCGCCTAGCCAATGAAATGGGTCTTTTATTGTACGTGATGATGTCACGAAACCCGCCTCCTCGTGGACTATCTGAAACGCTTAATGCACACGCAAGCTGATTTTCACAAGCAATTATTTTTGACTTGTTTGGCTTTTAAACATAACTTCTCTCCTCACTCGTTTTTTATTTGGAATAATAAATATATTACACACCAAAGAAAAGCTTTATTTTTTAAACATTGGTTTGAGTCTGATATAGCCTACTATTAGTTGGTCAGTTGTTGAATTCTGATGGTGAGTTTTGGGGTATTACTGTCATATTTCTGTTAAAGAATTATTATTGTAATCAATTCTATTTCTGCCAAAAATGTATCTCTATTCAGAAATCAGGGCTCTTGGTGTAATGCAGAAGGATGTAAAGTCTCCAAACATTTGTTTTTAGATAAACTTGATTTAATTAATGATTAATGCAGTAACCAATCGATTAGATCTCTTTTTGTTAATATTTATTCTCCTCCATCTAAATTTGTTTAGGTTATGTTTCCCTCATTTGAGTGGGAACAATATATGTTATCGATTTGTTTTTGTTATTATGAAAATTGTATATTCATCAAACTAAATGGAGTAACTCAAAACCCAATTTTGCTCATTTTTAAAGCATCCTTTAAAATGTAGTTTGAGTCTATAAAGTTTTTAAAAAATCAAAAAGCCCAGAGATCTGTATCTCTGCTAAATGAATTTAACAGCCTATGTTTGTGATGCCCTTTATTATTATTTTTTAAATGTTTGTTTGTTTCTTTTTATTTAAATTATTGTTGTGTTTCAAGTTATACAAAATGTGAAAATGTGTATAAAAAATGAAAAGAAATGTGACAAGAACTTGATATTGATTTCTGTAATTTTGAAAATTCAATAATATATATATATAAATAAAACATAAGGTGGATAGATATCCCCCATTTAGCAAAAAATAAATACAAATAAATAATGCCTTTAGACTGATATTAATATAAATAAATTATATTATCAAACTCAGTAAACACCATACTAATAATCAACGACACGCGTTTAATTGTACATTATTCATTTTCCTCCCAGAGAAAACCAAGAAAACGCTTAATGAGGCTTAATGGCTGTATAAAAGTGCTTTGTAAAAATAAAAAACACACAATTCGTTATTATTAATAAAACAGGCAGCAGGTTTATTTTCACTGAACACAAATTTGCTTTCTTATGTCATATTCTGGGCTCGTCTGCTTTATAGTAGGCTATGCTTAATTACTTTAGTGTTTACTGAGTTTAATAATATAATTTATTTATTTAAAATCAGTCTAATGCATTAAGCCATGTTAGCGTTTCAGATCGTCCACGAGGAGGCGGGTTTCGTGACATCATCACGTACAATAGAAGACCCATTTCATTGGCTAGGCGCCAGCCAATAGAACGGCTCCTTTAAACCCCCCCCCCTAGCAAAAGTCAAGGCGCGAAATTTGAACTTGTAGTGACAGATTTGAGGAGTTGCAAGTTCCTATTTGAGGTTGTACTGGGAATATGAATGGAAGAAGAAGTGCAAATATATATTACACGTTTGTGTCAGTCATTGTATTTTTGTGAATGGCATTTTACACATTTGTGACTACTTGTCTGCAGCTTCAAATTCAGAATACAGGTTTGTGACTATTCTCTGCGAGTACAAATTTCAACATTCAACTTCAGATTTTTATTTTACAGGTTTTCACATCAGAGCTGTGAGTTTAAATTTGAGCATTCAAGTACAAATATTTATTGTACAAGTTCTCAAATTCACATCTGCGTGCTCTCGAGTTTTGCTACTCATTTACCTTCATAATCCCAACGCATCTCGTGTGCAGATGGAGCTGCAGGAGGACGCGCTGACGCCGGGCCTGGAGAGCAGTCTGGGCCGGGACGTGGTGGGCATCATTAACAGTGTTCTCCAGGCCCCGTGGGGCGGCTCACACACCTGTCAGAAGGACGAGAAGGCTCTGGAGTGCAGCCTGTGCCAGTCCAGCATCCTCTGCTACCAGCTGGCCTGCGACCTTCTGCAGAGACTGACCCCGCACGAGGAGATCCGGCTGGTGGTGAGGCACACACACACACACACACACACACACACACACGCGCGCACACACACACACACACTCACTCACTCACTCTAGCTCGTCTTCTTATTGTGAAATAGGCGATCTGATCTTCTGATTCTCATGTGTGTGAGTGATTATATTCAGCCTCTTCTAACACTTCTGTAATGCTCATAATAGAGGATAACGGGAGATCTCTTCAGAGATGGTTGTCGGATTTAAAACACGCAAATTCCTCCACTTCTCCATGATATGACAGCGAGTGTCCGGAGAACTGGGAGAAGAATAAAAGCAACACAATTCTGACGTGCTTTAGTTCACACTGTAGAGTTATTCGAGAAACATCATGGGCCCTATCTTGCACCCAGCGCAATTGACTTTGAACACCGACGCATGTATCATTCCTATTCTTCCACTTGCGCTCGCGGGGGCGGTTCAGTGCAAAGAGGAGTGTGTTCCGGCGCAAAACTCCCCTGGTGCTATTTTCCAGTTTTAGAAAGCAATTGCGCCACTGACCAGGAAAAAACCGAGTCTAAAGACAGTGGAGCGTTGCGCGTTAGTGATATGGTATTTTAAGGGCGCGTGCTTGGCCATAATGTTAACGCGCATCCACTTTGATTCTCTAATATAAACAGACGCAGCAGTGGATTGCTATTATAACGGTGGATCGCTATTATAACGGCGGATCCGCCGTTATAATAGCAATCCGCCGTTATAATAGCGATCCGCCGTTATAATAGCAATCCGCCGTTATAATAGCAATCCGCCGTTATAATAGCGATCCGCCGTTATAATAGCAATCCGCCGTTATAATAGCGATCCGCCGTTATAATAGCAATCCGCCGTTATAATAGCAATCCGCCGTTATAATAGCAATCCGCCGTTATAATAGCGATCCGCCGTTATAATAGCAATCCGCCGTTATAATAGCAATCCGCCGTTATAATAGCGATCCGCCGTTATAATAGCAATCCGCCGTTATAATAGCAATCAGCCGTTATAATAGCAATCCGCCGTTATAATAGCGATCCGCCGTTATAATAGCAATCCGCCGTTATAATAGCGATCCGCCGTTATAATAGCAATCCGCCGTTATAATAGCAATCCGCCGTTATAATAGCGATCCGCCGTTATAATAGCAATCCGCCGTTATAATAGCAATCCTCCGTTATAATAGCAATCCGCCGTTATAATAGCAATCCACCGTTATAATAGCAATCCGCCGTTATAATAGCAATCCTCCGTTATAATAGCAATCCGCCGTTATAATAGCAATCCGCCGTTATAATAGCAATCCGCCGTTATAATAGCAATCCGCCGTTATAATAGCAATCCGCCGTTATAATAGCGATCCGCCGTTATAATAGCAATCCGCCGTTATAATAGCAATCCTCCGTTATAATAGCAATCCGCCGTTATAATAGCAATCCACCGTTATAATAGCAATCCACCGTTATAATAGCGATCCGCCGTTATAATAGCAATCCGCCGTTATAATAGCAATCCTCCGTTATAATAGCAATCCGCCGTTATAATAGCAATCCGCCGTTATAATAGCAATCCGCCGTTATAATAGCGATCCGCCGTTATAATAGCAATCCGCCGTTATAATAGCAATCCTCCGTTATAATAGCAATCCGCCGTTATAATAGCAATCCGCCGTTATAATAGCAATCCTCCGTTATAATAGCAATCCGCCGTTATAATAGCAATCCGCCGTTATAATAGCAATCCGCCGTTATAATAGCAATCCTCCGTTATAATAGCAATCCGCCGTTATAATAGCAATCCTCCGTTATAATAGCAATCCGCCGTTATAATAGCAATCCACCGTTATAATAGCAATCCGCCGTTATAATAGCAATCCGCCGTTATAATAGCGATCCGCCGTTATAATAGCAATCCGCCGTTATAATAGCAATCCGCCGTTATAATAGCAATCCTCCGTTATAATAGCAATCCGCCGTTATAATAGCAATCCTCCGTTATAATAGCAATCCTCCGTTATAATAGCGATCCGCCGTTATAATAGCAATCCGCCGTTATAATAGCAATCCACCGTTATAATAGCAATCCACCGTTATAATAGCGATCCGCCGTTATAATAGCAATCCACCGTTATAATAGCAATCCACCGTTATAATAGCGATCCGCCGTTATAATAGCGATCCGCCGTTATAATAGCGATCCGCCGTTATAATAGCAATCCGCCGTTATAATAGCAATCCGCCGTTATAATAGCGATCCGCCGTTATAATAGCGATCCACCGTTATAATAGCGATCCGCCGTTATAATAGCAATCCACCGTTATAATAGCGATCCGCCGTTATAATAGCAATCCGCCGTTATAATAGCAATCCGCCGTTATAATAGCAATCCGCCGTTATAATAGCAATCCTTCGTTATAATAGCAATCCGCCGTTATAATAGCAATCCGCCGTTATAATAGCAATCCTCCGTTATAATAGCAATCCTCCGTTATAATAGCGATCCGCCGTTATAATAGCGATCCGCCGTTATAATAGCAATCCACCGTTATAATAGCAATCCGCCGTTATAATAGCGATCCGCCGTTATAATAGCAATCCGCCGTTATAATAGCGATCCGCCGTTATAATAGCAATCCGCCGTTATAATAGCAATCCACCGTTATAATAGCAATCCGCCGTTATAATAGCGATCCGCCGTTATAATAGCGATCCGCCGTTATAATAGCGATCCGCCGTTATAATAGCAATCCACCGTTATAATAGCAATCCGCCGTTATAATAGCGATCCGCCGTTATAATAGCAATCCGCCGTTATAATAGCGATCCGCCGTTATAATAGCGATCCGCCGTTATAATAGCAATCCGCCGTTATAATAGCAATCCACCGTTATAATAGCAATCCACCGTTATAATAGCGATCCGCCGTTATAATAGCAATCCGCCGTTATAATAGCGATCCGCCGTTATAATAGCGATCCGCCGTTATAATAGCGATCCACCGTTATAATAGCAATCCACCGTTATAATAGCAATCCTCCGTTATAATAGCAATTCGCCGTTATAATAGCAATTCGCCGTTATAATAGCAATCCACCGTTATAATAGCAATCCACCGTTATAATAGCGATCCGCCGTTATAATAGCGATCCGCCGTTATAATAGCAATCAGCCGTTATAATAGCGATCCACCGTTATAATAGCAATTCGCCGTTATAATAGCAATCCGCCGTTATAATAGCAATCCTCCGTTATAATAGCAATTCGCCGTTATAATAGCAATCCACCGTTATAATAGCAATCCACCGTTATAATAGCGATCCGCTGTTATAATAGCAATCCACCGTTATAATAGCAATTCGCCGTTATAATAGCAATCCGCCGTTATAATAGCAATCCTCCGTTATAATAGCGATCCGCCGTTATAATAGCAATCCACCGTTATAATAGCAATCCACCGTTATAATAGCGATCCGCCGTTATAATAGCGATCCGCCGTTATAATAGCAATCAGCCGTTATAATAGCAATCCGCCGTTATAATAGCAATTCGCCGTTATAATAGCAATCCACCGTTATAATAGCGATCCGCCGTTATAATAGCAATCCGCCGTTATAATAGCGATCCGCCGTTATAATAGCAATCCACCGTTATAATAGCGATCCGCCGTTATAATAGCGATCCGCCGTTATAATAGCGATCCGCCGTTATAATAGCAATCCACCGTTATAATAGCAATTCGCCGTTATAATAGCAATCCACCGTTATAATAGCAATCCGCCGTTATAATAGCAATCCACCGTTATAATAGCGATCCGCCGTTATAATAGCAATCCGCCGTTATAATAGCGATCCGCCGTTATAATAGCAATCCGCCGTTATAATAGCGATCCGCCGTTATAATAGCAATCCGCCGTTATAATAGCGATCCGCCGTTATAATAGCAATCCGCCGTTATAATAGCAATCAGCCGTTATAATAGCAATCCGCCGTTATAATAGCAATCCTCCGTTATAATAGCAATTCGCCGTTATAATAGCAATCCACCGTTATAATAGCAATCCGCCGTTATAATAGCGATCCGCCGTTATAATAGCGATCCGCCGTTATAATAGCGATCCGCCGTTATAATAGCAATCCACCGTTATAATAGCAATCCGCCGTTATAATAGCGATCCGCCGTTATAATAGCAATCCGCCGTTATAATAGCGATCCGCCGTTATAATAGCGATCCGCCGTTATAATAGCAATCCGCCGTTATAATAGCAATCCACCGTTATAATAGCAATCCACCGTTATAATAGCGATCCGCCGTTATAATAGCAATCCGCCGTTATAATAGCGATCCGCCGTTATAATAGCGATCCGCCGTTATAATAGCGATCCACCGTTATAATAGCAATCCACCGTTATAATAGCAATCCTCCGTTATAATAGCAATTCGCCGTTATAATAGCAATTCGCCGTTATAATAGCAATCCACCGTTATAATAGCAATCCACCGTTATAATAGCGATCCGCCGTTATAATAGCGATCCGCCGTTATAATAGCAATCAGCCGTTATAATAGCGATCCACCGTTATAATAGCAATTCGCCGTTATAATAGCAATCCGCCGTTATAATAGCAATCCTCCGTTATAATAGCAATTCGCCGTTATAATAGCAATCCACCGTTATAATAGCAATCCACCGTTATAATAGCGATCCGCTGTTATAATAGCAATCCACCGTTATAATAGCAATTCGCCGTTATAATAGCAATCCGCCGTTATAATAGCAATCCTCCGTTATAATAGCGATCCGCCGTTATAATAGCAATCCACCGTTATAATAGCAATCCACCGTTATAATAGCGATCCGCCGTTATAATAGCGATCCGCCGTTATAATAGCAATCAGCCGTTATAATAGCAATCCGCCGTTATAATAGCAATTCGCCGTTATAATAGCAATCCACCGTTATAATAGCGATCCGCCGTTATAATAGCAATCCGCCGTTATAATAGCGATCCGCCGTTATAATAGCAATCCACCGTTATAATAGCGATCCGCCGTTATAATAGCGATCCGCCGTTATAATAGCGATCCGCCGTTATAATAGCAATCCACCGTTATAATAGCAATTCGCCGTTATAATAGCAATCCACCGTTATAATAGCAATCCGCCGTTATAATAGCAATCCACCGTTATAATAGCGATCCGCCGTTATAATAGCAATCCGCCGTTATAATAGCGATCCGCCGTTATAATAGCAATCCGCCGTTATAATAGCGATCCGCCGTTATAATAGCAATCCGCCGTTATAATAGCGATCCGCCGTTATAATAGCAATCCGCCGTTATAATAGCAATCAGCCGTTATAATAGCAATCCGCCGTTATAATAGCAATCCTCCGTTATAATAGCAATTCGCCGTTATAATAGCAATCCACCGTTATAATAGCAATCCGCCGTTATAATAGCAATCCGCCGTTATAATAGCGATCCGCCGTTATAATAGCAATCCGCCGTTATAATAGCGATCCGCCGTTATAATAGCGATCCGCCGTTATAATAGCAATCAGCCGTTATAATAGCGATCCACCGTTATAATAGCAATTCGCCGTTATAATAGCGATCCACCGTTATAATAGCAATTCGCCGTTATAATAGCGATCCGCCGTTATAATAGCAATCAGCCGTTATAATAGCGATCCACCGTTATAATAGCAATCAGCCGTTATAATAGCGATCCACCGTTATAATAGCAATCCGCCGTTATAATAGCGATCCGCCGTTATAATAGCGATCCGCCGTTATAATAGCGATCCGCCGTTATAATAGCGATCCGCCGTTATAATAGCGATCCGCCGTTATAATAGCAATTCGCCGTTATAATAGCGATCCGCCGTTATAATAGCAATCCGCCGTTATAATAGCAATCCACCGTTATAATAGCAATCCACCGTTATAATAGCGATCCGCCGTTATAATAGCGATCCGCCGTTATAATAGCGATCCGCCGTTATAATAGCGATCCGCCGTTATAATAGCGATCCGCCGTTATAATAGCAATCCACCGTTATAATAGCGATCCGCCGTTATAATAGCAATCCGCCGTTATAATAGCGATCCGCCGTTATAATAGCAATCCGCCGTTATAATAGCAATCCGCCGTTATAATAGCGATCCACCGTTATAATAGCAATCCGCCGTTATAATAGCAATCCGCCGTTATAATAGCAATCCGCCGTTATAATAGCGATCCACCGTTATAATAGCAATCCGCCGTTATAATAGCAATCCGCCGTTATAATAGCAATCCACCGTTATAATAGCAATCCGCCGTTATAATAGCAATCCACCGTTATAATAGCAATCCGCCGTTATAATAGCAATCCGCCGTTATAATAGCGATCCACCGTTATAATAGCGATCCGCCGTTATAATAGCAATCCGCCGTTATAATAGCAATCCGCCGTTATAATAGCAATCCGCCGTTATAATAGCAATCCGCCGTTATAATAGCGATCCGCCGTTATAATAGCGATCCGCCGTTATAATAGCGATCCGCCGTTATAATAGCGATCCGCCGTTATAATAGCAATCCGCCGTTATAATAGCGATCCGCCGTTATAATAGCAATCCACCGTTATAATAGCGATCCGCCGTTATAATAGCAATCCGCCGTTATAATAGCGATCCGCCGTTATAATAGCGATCCGCCGTTATAATAGCGATCCGCCGTTATAATAGCGATCCGCCGTTATAATAGCAATCCGCCGTTATAATAGCGATCCGCCGTTATAATAGCGATCCGCCGTTATAATAGCGATCCGCCGTTATAATAGCGATCCGCCGTTATAATAGCAATCCGCCGTTATAATAGCAATCCGCCGTTATAATAGCGATCCACCGTTATAATAGCAATCCGCCGTTATAATAGCGATCCACCGTTATAATAGCAATCCGCCGTTATAATAGCAATCCGCCGTTATAATAGCAATCCGCCGTTATAATAGCAATCCGCCGTTATAATAGCAATCCGCCGTTATAATAGCAATCCGCCGTTATAATAGCAATCCGCCGTTATAATAGCAATCCGCCGTTATAATAGCGATCCGCCGTTATAATAGCGATCCGCCGTTATAATAGCAATCCGCCGTTATAATAGCAATCCGCCGTTATAATAGCAATCCGCCGTTATAATAGCAATCCGCCGTTATAATAGCAATCCGCCGTTATAATAGCGATCCACCGTTATAATAGCCATCCGCCGTTATAATAGCAATCCGCCGTTATAATAGCAATCCGCCGTTATAATAGCAATCCGCCGTTATAATAGCAATCCGCCGTTATAATAGCAATCCGCCGTTATAATAGCAATCCGCCGTTATAATAGCGATCCGCCGTTATAATAGCGATCCGCCGTTATAATAGCAATCCGCCGTTATAATAGCAATCCGCCGTTATAATAGCAATCCGCCGTTATAATAGCAATCCGCCGTTATAATAGCAATCCGCCGTTATAATAGCGATCCACCGTTATAATAGCGATCCGCCGTTATAATAGCGATCCGCCGTTATAATAGCAATCCGCCGTTATAATAGCAATCCGCCGTTATAATAGCAATCCGCCGTTATAATAGCAATCCGCCGTTATAATAGCAATCCGCCGTTATAATAGCAATCCGCCGTTATAATAGCGATCCGCCGTTATAATAGCGATCCGCCGTTATAATAGCGATCCGCCGTTATAATAGCGATCCGCCGTTATAATAGCAATCCGCCGTTATAATAGCGATCCGCCGTTATAATAGCAATCCACCGTTATAATAGCGATCCGCCGTTATAATAGCAATCCGCCGTTATAATAGCGATCCGCCGTTATAATAGCGATCCGCCGTTATAATAGCAATCCACCGTTATAATAGCGATCCGCCGTTATAATAGCAATCCGCCGTTATAATAGCGATCCGCCGTTATAATAGCGATCCGCCGTTATAATAGCAATCCACCGTTATAATAGCAATCCGCCGTTATAATAGCAATCCGCCGTTATAATAGCAATCCGCCGTTATAATAGCGATCCGCCGTTATAATAGCGATCCGCCGTTATAATAGCAATCCGCCGTTATAATAGCAATCCGCCGTTATAATAGCAATCCCGCCGTTATAATAGCGATCCACCGTTATAATAGCAATCCGCCGTTATAATAGCGATCCGCCGTTATAATAGCGATCCGCCGTTATAATAGCAATCCGCCGTTATAATAGCAATCCACCGTTATAATAGCAATCCCGCCGTTATAATAGCGATCCACCGTTATAATAGCGATCCACCGTTATAATAGCAATCCGCCGTTATAATAGCGATCCGCCGTTATAATAGCAATCCGCCGTTATAATAGCAATCCGCCGTTATAATAGCGATCCGCCGTTATAATAGCGATCCGCCGTTATAATAGCAATCCGCCGTTATAATAGCAATCCGCCGTTATAATAGCAATCCCGCCGTTATAATAGCGATCCACCGTTATAATAGCAATCCCGCCGTTATAATAGCGATCCACCGTTATAATAGCGATCCACCGTTATAATAGCAATCCGCCGTTATAATAGCAATCCACCGTTATAATAGCAATCCGCCGTTATAATAGCAATCCGCCGTTATAATAGCAATCCTCCGTTATAATAGCAATCCGCCGTTATAATAGCGATCCGCCGTTATAATAGCGATCCGCCGTTATAATAGCAATCCGCCGTTATAATAGCAATCCGCCGTTATAATAGCAATCCGCCGTTATAATAGCGATCCGCCGTTATAATAGCGATCCACCGTTATAATAGCAATCCGCCGTTATAATAGCGATCCGCCGTTATAATAGCGATCCGCCGTTATAATAGCAATCCACCGTTATAATAGCGATCC
>NC_136888.1:125000-157500 GCF_949152265.1 Phoxinus phoxinus
GGCCTCACTAGCACCTCTTCCAGCAGCAACCTGGTTTTCCCAGGAGTCTCCCATCCAGTACTAACCAGTCTCAGCCCCGCTCAGCTTCAGTGGGACACCGGTCTTGGGCTACAGGGTGATATGGCTGCTGGTATCAAATTGGCTCACTCTGTAAAGGGTCAACTATTACCGGCAAATCTGAGAGCCCATTCCACAAGGGGAATGGCTGCTTCTTGGGCATTGTTTAAAGGAATTAAACAGTTCTGAAATTCTATAAACTGGATGTCACAAAGTCCACATTAACACAGGCAGTGCTTGGAGCACGGCTATAGAAACATTTTAAAAAGGGGGGAGAGCCTGCTTTGACCCTGCTAAAGTCAGGTACCCTAAATACAGATGGTAAAAGGTGATACCTGCATATTGGGCGTTTTCTATATCCCATAGTGGGATGTCGAGCGAGTCGCCCGAAAGAGAACGTCCGGTTATGGTTATAACCTATGGTTCTCTGAGAGAGATGAGTGAGACATCTCATCATCATCTGCTCGGAAGAGCTGTAAAAGTAAGCCATTTTGGGCCAGCGCTGCTGTTTATAGTCAAGTCAAATTTATTTGTATAGCTCAATTCACACCGTTTCAAAAAGTCATATTGTATAAGCATTTCCAATAGTGAGATGTCTCTCATCTCCCTCAGAGAACTGAGGTTATAACCATAACCGGACGTTTGCACCTACCTCTGGAAGTGGTTGAAAGTGGACAAGCTCAACACGTACTAGACCCTGTTTATTAGTGTCGTCCATGTGTGATCCGATCGACAGAAACGCTTCTTAATACCAGGTGTTAACAGGGCCAGAGACTCTTGAAAACCAGACATGAGGAAAACACCTAGAACACAATAATAACCACACAAAAACACTTTAGCAGTGTGGGCCCTTTCCCATCATGCCTCACTTCACCTCCTGTCCTGAATAATGCCATCTCAGTAACCGCAGCTGCAGCACCCTATGATCATGACCTCACTGATGTCCCCAGGCAGATGTTGCTGATGTGTCCGTCTCTTTCAGTGGAGCGTGTGGCGGTGCTGTGCCGGTTTCTGGACATCGGCTCGGTGACGAAGAGCCACCTGCTGAAGTACTCTCTAGCGCACGCCTTCTGCTGCTTCCTGGCCAGCGTGGAGGACGTCAACCCGGCCGTGGCCACCCGAGCCCGGCTGCTGCTGGACACCGTCAAACGGCCCGCGCTGCAGGTGAGTGCGGACCCCTCGCCTCGAGTCATGTGACCTCACAGAGCCAGACGTGTGTGTGTGTCTCCCCACCAGGGCCTGTGTCTGTGCCTGGACTTCCAGTTCGACACCGTGGTGCGGGACCGTCCCGTGATCCTCAGCAAACTGCTGCTGCTGCACTCGCTGAAGCCGGAGATCCCCGCTCTGAGCTGGGAGTTCTTCGTCAACCGCTTCGAGACGCTGTCGCTGGAGGCGCAGCTGCACCTGGACTGCAACAAGGAGTTCCCTTTCCCTACAAGTGAGTGTGTTGAGACGTGTCAAGCATCCATAGTGTGTGTGTCGATCACACAGACGTTAGCTCATGTGTTGATTTACTGTGTCAGCCATCACTGCGGTGAGGACGAACGTGGCCAACCTGAGCGACGCCGCCATGTGGAAGATCCGGCGCGCTCGCTTCGCCCGCAACCGGCAGAAGAGCGTCCGCTCGCTGCGGGACAGCGTCAAGGGTCCGACCGAGTCCAAGCGGGCTTTCTCACTCCCGGAGACGCTGTGCAATAAACTGCGTGAGTGTATGAATCTGGCCATCAGGATCTGTCACACACTCATCACTGACAGAGAATAACAGTGGAATCAGTGATTTGCTCAAGTATTTGTCTGTGAATTCACCATAGAAGTCCCGTTTCTCTTCTTTCAGCGCTGAGACTCGTGAGACAGGAGCAGTCGGCACCCATACTGGGAAATATGCTGGAGAAAGTGCTGACAGGTAGAGCATGTCATACACCGCACACACACCGCTGACAGTCATTCATGGCTCACTTACACTGATGCTGTAACAGTGGGTCAGGGAATGTGTCTACAGTGACCGGGACTCGACTCAACACAACGCACTGCAGCTGAAGAACGAAAAACCAATGACATACGTCGTATAATATCTGAACATCAGTCTCTCCTCATCCATCAGTGTGTGGCTCAACGCCTCAGACAAAGAAACCAGGCAACTCTCTAAATGTAGTTTAGTTTAGTTTAGTTTAGTTTAGTTTAGTTTAGTTCCTTTATTGTTAAATGCATTAGGCACAAATTACATATGGTACACATTTTTAATTGTCTGAGGTCGTCTAAAACGCCTCCTTGATGGTAAACAACTTAAATTTAGAATGTAAGGGATGTGAAGAATCCTCCAATATAATAACCAATGCTTTTTGTTCAACTTTTGATAGATATATCTCATTCAGTGTTGTCTTTGTGTCTTATCTATAATAATATTAATAATAAATTGTATTTATAATGCACTTTTCATTTGCGAACAAATCCCAAAGTGCTACAGCAAACATATTTCAGAAGTAAAAACAGGGGCAAGAATAAGAAAACATTAAATATAAAAACAGTTCAATTTCGCATTAATTGTAGCTATTTTTAAATAGAAAAGTATTTAGGTCTTTTTTAAAGTGGTCAACTGACTGTGGAACCCTCAGGTGGTCTGGCAATGATCTACTAATTATCTACAATTGTGCTGGCCACATTAACCACCCTAGACAATCTCTGCTTTGCTTTAACAGTCAGAACTCCATACCACATAGTCATATATTAAAAGACATAATACTCTCTACAAGATTCTTATATAAAATATCTAAAATATTCTTGCACATGCCAAAGTGTTTTAGCCTCCGAATAAGATCTCTGCATTCACTTTTTAGAAACATAATCCACATTTCCAACAAAACTCAATTCACATTTGTTTCTACTAATCACTAGTTTGTTAGTTTTATTCAGATTTATCTCAAGTGCCCTCGATTATCACCATTTCTGCAGGGAATGAATATAAATATGATACAATTTATTTATTTCTGTTTTACCTTTGTACAAAAAGGCAGACAAGTGACAAATCATCAGCGTATTAGTAGCCTAAAATATGTATTGTGAATTTAAAATTAATTTATGTACAATGAGAATAATAAAGGAGATAATATAGTTCCCTGTGGTACTCCTGTGTTTAGAACAATTTTGAAACTTTACCATTAACAAGAACTCTTTGTGGACGATTTAAAAGAAAGTCTGTAATCCACCAGATAAAGCCACCATTCTCCCCTAAATCAAGTAATCTCTGTTAAAGAACATCTATCTTAATTGTGTTTAATGCTAAAAATCTATAAATAAAATTCTAGCATAATGTTTTTGGTACCGGAACAATATTTGATAATTATCATGAACTAGGGACCACCTTATTATTTAACAGGAGCTGAAGCAGTTGGGTAAAAGCACAATCCTTTAGCACTCGACCCTATAACCCATCTGGACCAGGTGCTTTATTTGGCTTAAAAGCGAGGCTAGCCGCAATTTCATATACTTTATGAATAATAGGCTCATATGTAGGAATGTTAAGGCATGTTTTATCACAATCAATATTACGCGGTCCACCATCAAACCTACTAAAAAAGACATTCAGATCTTTTGCAAAAAAATGCACCTTGTGAAGAATACATTGGTTTCCTCGTTTCTCTCCCCATAATAGTGTTTAGACCCTCCCATTACCCATATATAACCTCATTTCAACCTTCTTATAATCTTCTTAATTTGACTTCCAAGTTCCTTTCTTTTTTCTCTAAACAGTTCATCACCACCTTTTTAAAAAGCAGCTTTTTTTTCTCATTAAGGCGCGTTTGAAGATCTTTAGTGAGCCACAACCTGTTATTTGGATAAATTCAAATTGTTTTTGTTTTAACACAATTATTTTCACAAAAACGTATGTAAGATGTGATAGTGTCAGTGATTTAATGTACATTATCACATGCATCTCAAGAACAGTCTCTAAGCTCCTCTTCACTCTAATCTGTCCACAGTTGTATCTCTTTGGTCACTGGTTTCTCTGGTTCTAGCTTATTAGCTGATATTTGGATAGCAAATGTGTAATGTTCTGATCGGACTTCCCCAATGGGGGGTGGAACACAGTCGTATAGCCATCTGCTATATTGCCAAAGCATTTGTCCAAGGTGTGCATTGATCGAGTGGGGCAATCCGCATACTGAAGAAGTGTAGGCTAATATCCTGATAAATCACAGGAGTTCAACTCTCCAAGAATTAAAAACTTGATTCTGATATTCTAGGTATTATTAACTGGCCGGAGTTTTGAGATGGCAGTAGACGTGAAGGACTATAATGCGTTAAGAGCTCGCTCAAGTACTGCGGAGCTAAACCATTTAGTGCTTTGTAAGTGATCAGCAATATTTTAAAATCTATACGTTGTTTAATAGGCAGCCAATGCAGTGTTGACAGAACGGGGCTAATATGGTCATACTTCCTGGTTCTGGTAAGAACTCGAGCGGCTGCGTTTTGGACTAGCTGTAGTTTGTTTAAGCGTGCAGGGCAACCACCCAGTAGAGCATTACAATAATCTAGCCTTGAGCTCATGAACGCATGAACTAATTGTTCCGCATTTGTCAATGAGAGCATATGATGCACAGCGTCTGCAGAAGACCGCATTGTATATTAATCATCACACACAGCGTCTGCTGAAGACCGTATTGTATATTAATCATCACACACAGCGTCTGCTGAAGACCGTATTGTATATTAATCATCACACACAGCGTCTGCTGAAGACCGTAACGCCTCCTGTTGTCCTGCAGGTGAGAGCTCTCCTCTAGAGGAAGACTCCATCATTAAAGATCTGCTGCCGGAGGACGCCGGGATCGACCACCAGACCGTCCACCAGCTCATCATGGTGCTCATGAAGTTCATGGCCAAGGACAAAAGCAGTGCCGAGGCGGACATTGGCAGTGCCAAAGCCTTCAACACAGTGAAGCGGCATCTGTACGTGCTGCTGGGGTACGATCAGCAGATGGGCTGCTTCATGATCACGCCGCAGAAGATGCGCTCCTCCACCTGTTTCAACGCCTTCATCGCAGGGATCGCTCAGGTGAGTTCAGCGGTCTGCACGCTCTCCTCCCAGCGTGCCGGTGCTCAGACTGCTTGTGCTGGTCTCCTCAGGTTATGGACTACAACATTGGTCTGGGGAAGCAGCTGCTGCCGCTGGTGGTGCAGGTGCTGAAGTACTGCACGTGTCCTCAGCTGAGGCCCAACTTCCAGGAGCCGCCGCGCTGCTCGCTGTGGGCCCTCAAGCCTCATATCCGCCAGATGTGGCTCAAAGCCCTGCTCGTCATCCTCTACAAGGTATCCACCCAGGGCATAAAGTTAACCAATGCAAGTAAAAATCGGCATTGGCAGGTAACATTTTTATCAATTCTAACATGAACGATGCTCGGTACAGTTGACTTGACACCACTGCATCAGTTTAATCCTTGACAATTTAAACAGTCAAGTGCAAGGAGATGCAAAAGAGAGCCTGTCCATCACTCGTTTCCATTGCACAGAAAGCCGCATCTCAGACAGCGGGTGAAGACTAAACTGAGCTGTCTTTCACGTCGTCTTGTGCTTCAGCAGACAAATTCACACAAAATTGTGTCAAAAAATAGAGAGTATCCTAGTAAACATAGTCGGTTACGTCTTAAGTGAACGTAAACAGATGAGAAAGTAAACGCATGTGTGTCAGTATATTGGATCCGTGCATTCACTCTTAAAGCCGAATATTTCTGCTGCTATCTGTGTTTTTAATGTTAACCAAACAACAAAAGACAAAGAAAAAATCACTCACTGCTCTTGACTGAATAACTCTTGTAACTTTAATTAGGATCAATTAATAAGGATGTTTAATTTACACTGAAAACTGTGCAGTTTTATTTTACATTGCTTACTTTACTACATTTCTGTGCCGCTACTGTCAGATCTACCTGAAAAGCACTGTTCATTTCATTGGTATCTTTGTTATTTTGTTTTTATTTGTGCTTTTGCTTGTAATTTGATTATTTGTTCTTATTTAATTACTGACTGTTCACTTGTCCTTAATAATAATATATTAGATTTTTATTAGTTAGGCTAGTATCGTTTGAGCTGTGGTATCAAAATTGGAATAGAGATATGTGAAATTTCACTGATATCTAAAATGTTGGTGTCATAACTGCCTGTTTTTGCAATGTCCAATTGCAATGTTTTTGTTTCATGGCCGGTAAAAAATATTAATGGCCGGCAGGGTCAGGGTTAGGGTCATTTCTGAACACACCGGCCATTGGTAAGTGTGGCAAAAAGTTAATTTTAGGCCAAAGAGGTAAATTATGAAAATGCCTGATTTCACTTGCACCCTCATATTTATAGCAGTGGATTCACATTTTTCTTCATAGCAATTGACAAAAATTACAGAAAACCAACCTATCAAAATCCCATATCGGGTTTTATATATAAAATAGCTTTGTAAACCGAATGGGACCTTTCAGAATAAATAAATGGACTGACCACTATTATTTTGTGAAATTTATTTAGGGATTGTACGATTTAAGGAGAGACACCAAAGACATTTATCGTTTGATAGTTTGTGATGACAAGTTGCCGAGCAGGTCAAAGCTGTGAACACAAAAGCCCAGTGTTATATTTTCATGTGTTTTAGTTGGTGTGGCAGGAGTCTGTACAACACTGACTACACATCAAGTTCAAATAAACGTCCACAGTTATATATATTACAAGTTAATGGAAGAGAGATGAATCATTGAAGCAGAATAGCATGTTTTTCAGTGGATTCACTTTTAATCACATCATTTACTTTCCAAATTGATTTTACTGTGATGAATTACAGGTACTTGAATAAAATGATCCAGTTTTGTGAATTGCAGAGACGATTAATGCTGGTTAATGACGCTCCTGCAGACACACACTAAACAACATGACATGAAATCAACTCAATATGATGCATTAGTTTTTAGGGGTGGGAATCTTTTACCATCTCACGATTCAATTCGATTCCGATTCTTGAGGCCACGATTTTTGATTCAAAACGATTCGATTTTATCCATAATGATTTCTAATCGGGTTTCTGATCATGATCTACTCTCATCTGCTTTACTATACAGAATGACAAACAGAGACATTAAAGTGTCTTTTTCACATTTATTAAAGGTGGGGTATGTAATTCTCTTTTTTGGCCATTTTTTCAAAATCACTTAAAATCCTATTCCTAACCCACTTACAGCCACTGAGTTAGAAGCACTGAAATAAAAATTAAGCAATTTAATCATCTGTGGAACGGGCAGGACTCGAAAAACTCCAGCCAATCATTTCCAAGACCACCTAGAATCATTGGACAGTAAGTGCGTCAATCAATCGGTCGTACCATCCCCCCTCCCCCCATCCATGTCCATGTTCTTTGAATGGGTGGAGTCAAAGGAAAGAAGTTAGGACCATTTGAGTTGTGTATTTTCAAAATCTGCCAGCCGTTTTGCAAATCACATACCCCACCTTTAAGTTCAATTCTCAGGGAAGTGCCTTTTATCAAAAACATTGTCTGGTTCTCAATTGCTACTCATTAGTAGCTAGCTATAAAATAAGTTGGAACAAAAATAAAGTGCTTCTTCATAACACAAAATGGTTGAAAATAGATGCAGTTTACCACAATATATCATGTAGAACACAACCGGTGAAGACAAAAAACCCATCTATATTTCTCAGTCAGACTCAGTAACTTAAAGAATAACAAGTTATGAAAATAAAGTGCTTCTTTCAAAATGAAAAATAGTACCCCTAAGCTACCTGGCGATGAAGCAGCGATAGGCCGAGTTTTTTTTTTTTTTTGCCCTCTCGGAGTTGGCAGGGAGTTTCGTGAAGCACTGCAGTGTGTGTTGGTCTGCAGCTGGCGGCTGACTGTACGTTCACACCGCCGCCGACTTGAGCTGCAAAAAAGCTTTGGCCGCCCCGTCAAGGACGCTAACTTGTCAAAAAGTACGGGGAATCTTGTTGACGCTTTGGCCGCTCTGACGTAGCAGCATTCACAATGAAATGTAAACAGAAAAAACAAACAAAGCATTCGGCAGTTTAGGATATCGCACAAGATTTGTCAACACAGAAAACATTTCATCACTGGAGAGTTTTTTTCCCGACACCATCGTATGAATTGATTTTGATTAATATGCGCGAAGGAGAGAGAGAGAGAGCAAACAGCGCTCGGGTGAGTGCGCGCGCGCGGCCGGGGCTCTCTCGTTCTTATAACCTGTCAAGCGCGCCCTGTTAAACTGACAGGACTTAAAAACACATGCAAATGATACACTTTCACTCTATGATGGTTAAACTGTGCAATTAATTGTTTTTTTCTCGGAACTAATGTTTTGGTAGGAACGAAAGATCTCCCTCTCATCCATATTTGCTTCCTCTTTGTTTTAGTAATTTGCCGCTCACGTTCAAAAACCGGCTGTGTGGTGACGTCCCGTATAGGCTAGTTACAAAAATAGAGGGGCTAATGGAGCTAGTTACCAGCTTCGTGTTGTTTTGTGTTTCCATCTGTGTTTTTGCTCAGTCCCAGTGTAAGTCATCATTAATCAATCTGACTGTTTCAGTATCCATACAGAGATATGGACATGAGTAAAGATGTGGTGCTCCATCTGATCCACATCACCATCAACACCCTGAACGCTCAGTACCACAGCTGCAGGTCGCATGTGTCCGCAGGCCCGCTGTACAGCGACAACTCCAACATGAGCCGCTACAGCGAGAAGGAGAAAGGTACGAGATCTTCTGCTCAGATCTGAGCCTAACCCTAACCCAAACCCTAACAGCGAGAAGGAGAAAGGTACGAGATCTCCTGCTCAGATCTGAGCCTAACCCAAACCCTAACAGCGAGCAGGAGAAAGGTACGAGATCTCAAGCTCAGATCTGAGCCTAACCCAAACCCAAACCCTAACAGCGAGCAGGAGAAAGGTACGAGATCTTCTGCTCGGATCTGAGCCTAACCCAAACCCAAACCCTAACATCGAGCAGGAGAAAGGTACGAGATCTCCTGCTCAGATCTGAGCCTAACCCAAACCCTAACAGCGAGCAGGAGAAAGGTACGAGATCTCCAGCTCAGATCTGAGCCTAACCCAAACCCTAAAAGCGAGCAGGAGAAAGGTACGAGATCTTCTGCTCAGATCTGAGCCTAACCCTAACCCAAACCCTAACAGCGAGCAGGAGAAAGGTACGAGATCTCCTGCTCAGATCTGAGCCTAACCCAAACCCTAAAAGCGAGCAGGAGAAAGGTACGAGATCTCCTGCTCAGATCTGAGCCTAACCCAAACCCTAACAGCGAGCAGGAGAAAGGTACGAGATCTCCTGCTCAGATCTGAGCCTAACCCAAACCCAAACCCTAACATCGAGCAGGAGAAAGGTACGAGATCTCCTGCTCAGATCTGAGCCTAACCCAAACCCAAACCCTAACAGCGAGCAGGAGAAAGGTACGAGATCTCCTGCTCAGATCTGAGCCTAACCCAAACCCTAACAGCGAGCAAGAGAAAGGTACGAGATCTCCTGCTCAGATCTGAGCCTAACCCAAACCCAAACCCTAACATCGAGCAGGAGAAAGGTACGAGATTTCCTGCTCAGATCTGAGCCTAACCCAAACCCAAACCCTAACAGCGAGCAGGAGAAAGGTACGAGATCTCCTGCTCAGATCTGAGCCTAACCCAAACCCAAACCCTAACATCGAGCAGGAGAAAGGTACGAGATCTCCTGCTCAGATCTGAGCCTAACCCAAACCCAAACCCTAACAGCGAGCAGGAGAAAGGTACGAGATCTCCTGCTCAGATCTGAGCCTAACCCAAACCCAAACCCTAACATCGAGCAGGAGAAAGGTACGAGATCTCCTGCTCAGATCTGAGCCTAACCCAAACCCAAACCCTAACAGCGAGCATGAGAAAGGTACGAGATCTCCTGCTCAGATCTGAGCCTAACCCAAACCCAAACCCTAACAGCGAGCATGAGAAAGGTACGAGATCTCTCCCTGGCGTCCTGCTGCATTAATGCCCTGTGTTTCCTGTGCAGAGGAGGACAGTGTGTTCGACGAGTCCGACATCCACGACACTCCGACGGGAGCCGGCAGTAAGGAGTCGCAGACCTTCTTCGCTCGTCTCAAGAGGATCGGCGGCAGCAAGTCTGTCAAGTATCAGCCTGTGGAGCTCAGCGCTCAAAGGAGTGAGTGTGACGTATCACACTTTCATAGTCATTATTCATATTTTCAGTCCACATTAAAATGGAAAACGTTTTTGTAAATTTTAAATTTGTAGTACTAATCTCAAAAACGAGTACTCGAGTACTCGTATTAAAATATGTAATTATGACTAGAAAAATGATATTGCTAGATTGTAAACAGTTGAGAAAGAAAAAGCATGTGTATGAGTACACTGGATCCATTTGCTGTTTTCTGTCATTAATGATCATCAAAGAAGAAAAGAAATAGAGAAAATCACTCACTGCTCTTGACTGAATAACTTTTATAACTTTTTATTAATCTACACTGTAAAGACTACAGTGTTTTTTATACATTTGATGACTTTATTAAATGTATGTAGTATTTCTTATTTCTTATTTCAGGTAGATCTATTTCGTTTGTGTCTTCGTTATCTTGTAGTTGGCTGTGCTGTTGTTTGTTAATAGTTTATTTGTCTTATTTTATCACTGACTGCAATCTGCAATCGTTAGATCATGAAATAAAATTACTAATTTCGTGATTTTGGTCATATCGCCCATGCCGATCCAAACAAGTGTAAAAGTAGCCGAGAGTGAATGTGATGGGCCCTATTTTAACGATCAAAGCGTATGCTGTAAAGCGCTAGTGCACTTAGGGCGTGTCCGAATCCACTTTTGCTAGTTTAACGACGGGTAAAATTAGTGATGGTTGAGGAGATTCCCCCTTCTATTGTAAAGCGCTTTGAGTGCTTTGGGGATGTGAAAATGAAAACTGAGTCGTGCTGAGACTAGAAAACAGACTTGCGTCGCGCCTGGCGCTGCATTGCATCATGTGTATGATAGGGCCTGATGTCTCCTTCACTCGTTCATGCTTCTCTTGTGTATTCATCGTGATATATTGCATTACCGTATACCAGCTTATCTCTAGCCTAGACAGATGCATGTGCTCTCACATGCCTTCATCATCATCTCTTCTCCTCTTCTTCAGGTGAGATTGAGCTGGCGGAGTACAAGGAGGGCGGTGCACTGCAGGACACGCTGCTGTACTCCGGGCGAGAGGACGGCAGCAGCCGGAAGAAGAGACTGCAGGCCATGCACAAGCAGAAGTCTCTGGACATCGGCAACACCGACTCCATCCTCTTCAACTTGGACGAACACCGGCGCAAGTCCTGCATTGACCGCTGTGACCTGCAGGGTCCTCCGGCCCTCCAGCCCTCCTCGTCCTCCTCCATCGGCCGGCAGCAGCACAGAGCGCAGCACCACGGGAAGGACTCGTCCAACGGCCACTCCGTCATCGACCGCAGCGGCTCCAGCGTCAGGCCCATCATCCCCGAGGTGCGTCTCAGCTGCATGGAGACCTTTGAAGACAAACCCGCCGGCCTGGACTCGCCGATGGACAAGGACGACCCGGATCTTATCGATCTCTCCTCAGACTGCACCTCCATCCCTGAGAAGCGTTCCATCCTCTCGCTGTCCGACAGTGACTCGCTGATTTTCGAGCCGCTGCCTCCTCTGCGCATCGTGGAGAGCAACGAGGACCTGTTTGAGGCGCTGAAGCTCCCCGGCGGAGTGCTGAGCAGAGCCGAGGATCCGTCGGCCGGCCGTTCTCCTCCTGTGGTGCAGGTCAGCGTGGAGGACTGCAGCGGGGACCAGTGGACAGCGGCGACTCTGGAGCTGCCTGACTCCACGGCTCAGCAGGAGAGCACCATGACCCTGAAGCAGAAGAGGGATCTCTTCAGGAAGACCTCGCACATGCCAAACGCTTCCCTGGAGGATTCCTGCAGGAAGGATAGCAGTGGCACGAGTCCCAGTCCCTCGAGCCGGTCGGTCCTGCACCACATCCCCATGGAGTCTCTAGAACGGGCAGGAGACGAGGACACCGAAGAGACCGATGAGAGAGACAGCGAGCCCAAACCTGACGATGAGAGTGACGAAGCCGAATTCAAGATTCAGATCGTGCCACGCCAGCGCAAAGAGAGGAAGATCGCTGTCAGCGCCATCCAGAGGGAATATCTGGACATCACCTTCAACACTCTGGACAAGATGAGTGAGACGACTGCAGAGTCAGGTCAGTCAGCTCGGGTTATACAGCAGTTTTACGCTGCGTCTTTGTTGATTTGTGTTTGTACTAGGGGTGTAATGGTACATGTATTCGGTGCATACAGTCAGGCGACGAATACAGTCAGTCACAGGGATAGGCGTAATTTGCGGGTGGGACGGCTGTGACATGTCCCCACCACTTTTTGCCAGGGTCGATATTCTCTCCACCACTTTTTGAAACATCTCGCGGCACGGATATACCAATACAGATAAATAAAACATCTCCAGTTAATTAGCAGAGCATTCATTTCATTCTTTTGTGAAATAAGAGGCGATCTAGCGCTGAAATGTGTTGTTTTTCAAATCAAGTGATCAAAGTGCTTGTTGCCGCTGCGATCAGTGGCGCAGATACAGTCTTCACTCGGACACGCGCTTCAATCCGTTGCGGAGACTCTATTCGTTCCGGTAAACGTATCCCTGCTTGATATACAACCACTGATGAACATATTCGGTTTTGATGAGAAAAAAAAACGGTACGATTGCGGATTAGAACCCAGAACCACTGACACGCTTAGAGATCGGCATGGTTTTATTTCAGTTAGCCTAATAGCTGGTTTTATTTGCATTGAGAGATGATCTTATGGAAAGTACCCCATGCCAATCTCTAGGTATGGTGAAGGGTGTGTGATGATGTGGAGCTATTTTAATTCCAAAGGCCAAGGGAACTTTATCAGGATCATAGTATCCTGGATCCATGAAATAACTGGCCTTTAAAAATATAAATCTGCCTGCCTCTATGGGAATTTAACATAGGGGTGTCCCGACTTATGCACCCTGTATTTTAAGGAGGAAACATTTATTTATTTACGATACATTATTCATTTACAAAGAAAATTGGTGTCCTTAAAGGTTGGAGTTTTCTTAATTTCTTTAATTAAGCAGGGCTCTAGAGTGCCACCATGAGCGACCAAAATGTTTCCTAGGTCGCACCGGTGCACCTAACCTCCTCGCATCCGTTAGCTCTCCACGAACGAAGCGCTTGTTCTCCTTGGATGGAACTCACACTCATGGTTGGATCATATCATGATTTTCTGAGGCATTAGGCGACGTCTCCTCGGTTTAATGACGAGAGCAACCCTCGACGTGTATCTGCAAAGGGACGGATGGCCTGAAGAAACGTTGTCACAAAAACTATTTTTGGTGTAAAATGGCACGAGAAATCAAATTTGTGCTATAGAGGCACTTTCATGAGATCGTGTTGTCCCACCAGTCCTGAGATCTCTCTCGCTGCGCGTTCGTCCATCTGTGCGAGAAGAACCCCCTTTAAACCTGCGCAATGTTTCCGATCTATGTCAAGTGTAAACGCATGAATCGGATATGGGTCACAATTTAAAGAACGTGTAACGGACGGTCAAAAAAATATAGGATATAGGCAAAAATCAGAATTGGGCATCAAGACCTCCAGTGTAAACGAGGCCACGGCAATCAGCATCAGCAAAAAACGTTTAAGTTAAATTAAGTTTTAATAGTATTTTCGTGCCGTGACCTGCAGAGGCAGGGAACATGTGCCTTGTTCCGTGACGTAATATATAATATAGTAACGTAGCCATGCGCTCTTACTGGAGCGTCTCATTCTAGCGTTTGATGCTGAGGAAGACTGGACAAGGAAGGACACAGTTGTTCATTTGAGAAACACCCGATCTATGCTTAGATACGTTTACTTGTAATCTCTCAAACAGTGTTTCAAGCGCAGAAAGATAGCAGTAAATGTTCAATAAAACAGTTTCAGAATAATTTCTCACGTAACTAGTTTGCACTTTCATTTGATAATAAGTCTCTCACAATATGAATTTGAATAAGAAGACTTTCAGAAGAAAAACAGTGAGACTAACTATCCTGGCACTAATCTAGTTCACGTAATGCACCGTGCACATTCAGACTACGGGTTACGGTCCTGTTGGGGAACGTGTTAATGTTACAGTGTTCTGCTGTTGTTCAGAAGTGTTTGCACACAGAGTTCAAAGACTGAAGGTTTTGATATTCACACAGATGAGAAATCCCTGACGAACCTGGAGAAGCCCAGAGAATCGGCCTCAGCTCCGGCTCTGGAGGCGGCCGTCCCCGAAACCAGCCATCGCTCCTCAGTGTCCAGTAAATCACTTCCACACTAACTCAACTCCACTGATAGTGTTTATATGAACACCGGCCCACTGAGGCTTCATTTGTGCTGTAAGAGTGAGAGATTTGATCAGATCCAGAGGTGGGCTTAGTCAAGTCGAGTCAGCTTTATTTCTACAGCGCTTTATACAATATAAAATGATTCACAGTAATAAACAGGAAGATAACAGAATCTAATATGCAGATTTCATCAAATATGAGACTAATTCTGCTTCAAAGCAGCTCTACTAAAGACCATAGTGTCATTCTTCAGCTCATTTCAGATCAAATTGATAGTATTTCTGAATGTGAAGTGCATGAGCATCTTCTGAAGTGTGTGTCCTGCTCCAGCTCAGTATCGTCAGGTGAAGCGAGGCTCTCTGGGTGCCGTGACCATGAGTCAGCTGATGAAGCGGCAGCTCGAGCATCAGTCCAGCGCGCCGCAGAACATCAGCACCTGGGACACGGGTCGGTCTTCTTTAGCACCACTAATCATGACCAGTCCTGTGTGCTGGAGTCTGTGCCCCAACTCTTCACCTCACTCTTGCAGGTCCTACCAAGACGAGTCTGCTGTCGGCTCCGAGCACCGCCAGTATGTTTGTTCCAGCGCCGGAAGACTTCAGCGACGAGCAGCCCACGAACATGGCTGACAGGTGGGGCGAGAGAGAGAGAGAGAGAGAGTGTCAGGGTTTAGTGCGACGCATGCGGTGTACCTCATCTGTGTGTGTGTATCTGCTCAGGTGCCGGGACTGCGGGGCCGTTCTGGAGGAGTATGATGAGGAGACTCTGGCTCTGGCCGTGGTGGTTCTGTCCATGTTCATCCACCTGAGTCCCGATCTGGCCGCTCCGCTGCTGCTGGAGATCATGCAGTCTGTGGGCAGGTACGCTCATATCACAGCCGCTAACTGCACACATGTTCCCTACGATTTCTATGGCTTTCTTTCAGTTTTCTGCTTTAATTCTGCAGGTTGGCCTCGAGCTCCAACTTCACAGGTCAGGCTGAAAGGTGAGTTACTCTTTTACAGCTGTACATCTGAGGTTTATGTTTCTGATTGAGTTAGCTCGTGTCGTCCGTGAACAGTGTAAGTCGGCTCCTGTCTGAGAGCTATGGCAAGCCATTTTAGCTTAAATTGTACCCAGCAATACTCGTCGTAATTGCATTTTTACTAGTAACAATTCAATTAGAGAACTCTACAATTCAATTATTACTAGTAACAATTATGATTAAGGGCTCTCTATTTAAATGATTACTAATAAGAATTCCAATTACTGAGCTCTCTAATTCAATTCTTACTAGTGACAATTCCAATTAGTGAGCTCTACAAATTATTTTTTTATTAGTAACAATTACAATTAGAGAGCTCTACAATTCAATTAGTACTAGAAACAAGTCCAATTAGAGAGCTCTCTAATTCAGTTGTTACTAGTAAGAATGCAATTGTAATTATACATATCTTTAATTTTTGTTTTTTACTAGTAAAAATTAAATTAGAGAGCTCTGTTTGCGTCATGAAGCGCAAATTAAATCAGTCCAATGGTGTAACGCGACGTCAGAGGCGGGTGACGTCATCAACCAGGAAACTATAAAGCCTGCCCAAACAGTGTAATAGCTTTTAATAGACTGAAACAAGTCGCCAACAGGCTCTTCAGGGAACCGAGGTTACAGTCGCAACCGAGTTCTCCTTTCGGGAACTCATGCTACGTCAATTGACACTGTGGGAACATCTATACCCACACCACCATAATGACCAGTGACTGTCTAGTGTGAATCAAGGAAGCACTAAGACGAGAGCACCTGAGCCCTGGGAGTGGAGCCTAAGTCTAGGTCGTAAAACCTCATGAATGTGTGCGGTGAGGACCAGCCCGATTCGTAGGCAAGAGAGATAGCCTTGACTATCCATTTGCTCATTCTCTGCTTAGATGCTGGTGACCATTTATTAGGAGGTCCAATACATACAAACAGTTTGTCTGATCCACACCACAGGGCATCTCTGTGGACGTAATCATCCAATGCCCTAACTGGGTAAAGCAAATTATTTCTTTCCTGGTTGGCATCCTGGAATGGAGGAGGAAAGAAGGCCTGCAGAAGGATAGATCTGGCCATATTAGTGCAAACATTAGGGATAGACCCTGGCCTAGGGTGAAGGAATGCCTTTACCATGCCTTGTGCAAAATCCAAGCCTGAAGGGGAAACCGACAAAGCTTGTAAATCTCCTATCCTTTTAAGAGAGGTGATAGCCAGGAGGAACAACGTCGTGAGTGTCAAAAACTTGACTGGAACCTCCTCAATAGGCTCAAATGGAGCCAGAGATAGGCCTTGGAGCACCTCGGCCAAATCCCATGCCGGTACCCTAATGCGCACTGCAGGCCTCAGCCTCAAAGTACCACGGAGGAAACATGTTATTAAGGGGTCTCTCCCTAAAAACATACCACCCAAAGGAACGTGGTAAGCAGATATGGCATAGAGTTCAATGCATACAGTTTTCTCGTGGAGGGAGCTCTGGATGTAAGCACAGGTGAGACCACCTGCAAGGCATTTCTGCCTGATGCACTTCCGCCAGTGCCTTTTGGTCCGGCTGCTGGGTCGTCAGCCGGGAGCCACCCTTCACAGATGTTTAGCTCCTTTAATCCCGGAGCACCTTCGGGTGGTGGAGCCCCTGCAGCCAGCCTTAGGATCTCTCTTTTTTTTCCGAAGCCTTGTCCTTTCTACGAAGCCAAAGTCAAAAGCTCCCTTGCTCTGCCTCTTCTGCCAGCTCCTTAAGGACTCTCTCCAGTTTGGCACCTCTGATGCCAAGGGTCTTAAGAAATCATTTTCTCAGTTGAGAGACCAGCATCTATGAGCTGGGTCCCCTCAGAGGCCAAGCCCACAGCTTCCACAGTTCTGGGCCGGGGGTGAAATTTTGAGCCTCCTGCCTGGGAGAGCAGGTCCCCCCTGATCGGAATCTCCCAGGTAGAGCGGTCGAGGAGAGGCACTAGATCCGAAAACCATACTCTGCCCGGCCACCTCTGAGTAATTAAGGTGAGCCGAACTTTGTCCCGGCGAACTCTCTCTAGGCAAACTCTCTCCGGAACCCCCGGGAGCAGAGCGATCGGGGGGAAAGCGTACAGACGTAGCCTTGGCCACTTCTGAACCTTAGGTTCAGCAGTGGACAGTGAGACGTCTCTCAAGACTAAAACGGCCAAGCAACTCCGCCGCTTGCTTGATGGCCTCCTGAAACCTCTCGACGACTGTAATAACAGTGTCCATCAGAAAGCTCTATCTTTCTCTTTTATTGCGCTCATATTTAACAATAAGTGTCTTTCCGTGGCCACCAGGGCTACCATAGCATGGCCAACAGCTCTGGCTCCTTGGTGGCCCGTAGAGAACGATCTGTGGCCTGGCGCATCTCGGCTTTCCCCCATCCTCATTCAGGTCTCCCTACATTTCTGCCTGGGAGGCCTGCAGCACGTCCATAGTGTGAAGACATGCTGCCTGACCAGAGGCAGCATAAGCTTTGCCCATCAATGTCAACGTTGTTCTGACCAGTTTGGTGGGCAACACCGGGGCCTTTAGGGGCGATGCAGTCCCCAAAACAGCGCAAGACACAACCTCCTCATAAGCAGGAGAGTGAGATGGCGAGTCATCACCCTCTGCTTTGATGCTTTCTACATCCAACTCCTCAGAGCAGGATAGATTGAGCACCGGTGCCTCACCCGGTGCGGAAGGAACCGCAATGCGTGCTTCCTGACACCAAAAACAGGCACTGTATCGATCAGGGCAGGGCTGAGATAAGACTGGACCCGTCTTAAACCCCTCTGAAAGATCCATCTGCGACCCCAACGATCTGGACCGACGCTGTGCCTCGGCAGCAGCGAGACCCGAACCGTGAGGAACACGAGCCTGAGAGGAAGCTGTTCACAGTCCCTCGAGCACTGCCTGTGCATCCACTTACAAACATACAACACACAGTTTGTGTGTGTCCGCAGCCGTGATGTAGCGAGGGCAGGGATACTCAACCTGTAACTTTGTTTGCTCGCCATAATGATATATATAATATACAATGAGACAGACAACACCAAATAAGACACACGATTCATAGAGAGCGCTTGCTAAACACACAGAAGCTAGCATTACATAGTTTAGGCAGGCTTTATAGTTTCCTGGTTGGTGAAGTCACCCGCCTCTGATGTCGCGTCACACCATTGGACTAGCCAATGAAGAGTTTGATAAAGTGACCTGAGTATTGAGAAATGTGTCCTAGTGATTGTAAAAATCTGTAAATGAAGATCCATTTGTGGGCCAAAAGAGCCGGCTCCAATGGTGTGTGTGTGTGTGTGTGTGTGTGTGTGTGTGTGTGTGTGTGTGTGTGTGTGTGTGTGTGTGTGTGTGTGTGTGTGTGTGTGTGTGTGTGTGTGTGTGTGTGTGTGTGTGTGCGCAGCATGCTGATTCCCGGGAACGTTGCTGGTGTGGCCAAGCAGTTCCTGCGCTGCGTCCTCCATCAGCTCGCACCCAACGGCATCCTACCACAGCTCTTCCAGAGCAACATTAAAGGTCTGAGACAAAGCTCACACACACACACACACACACACACAGACTCAAGCTCAGTGGCACTGCTATCTCTGGTTTCAGACGGAAGCTTCCTGCGGACACTGGCCATGGCTCTGGTGGATTTCAATGAGCTGAGCTCTGTGGCCGCGCTGAGCCAGTTGCTGGAGGTGCGTCACACATACAACACACACACACACACACACACACACACACACACACAAACGTCTGCTCACTCACATAACTCACGTCTTCCAGCAGAGGACAGTCTTGAAAGCTAAGCCTTCTTACTTTCCTTTGTAACAGAGAGTCATGTTTTCCACAATTAGAGCTTAATTTCCAGAACATTCATCACAACCAGTGTTGGGCAGTAACGCGTTACTGTAATCCCATTACTTTTTTCAAGTAACGAGTAAAGTAAGGGATTACAATTGCAAAAACAGTAATTAGATTACTGTTACTTTCCCGTAAGGAGGCAGCGTTACTGCGTTACTGTGATTTTGTTTCGTTAGACTGTCTCGTGAGTCGTGGCTTAATTTGAGCCGGAACAAGCCCGACGTTGGATACGGAACCTTTTTATTGGATCCGGCACCTCCTATGTCACTATGGAAAATTAATCGCCTAAATAAAATAAAAAAATACTATTTGTGTAGCCTAGTGTTCAATGTTGTTATCGATAGAGCTGCGCGAATGGGGTATTATTTATTTAATCCGCAACCGCATCACAAAACTCATCATCCGTAAATGCTGATGCGAGCCGCGAGAAAGCCCTTGTCTGTTCTAGAAAGGATGCAGCAAAGATATTTAATGCTAATGTATGAGACATCGGCCTACGCTGAGTTTCATTCATTTATGAGGTGCGCGCTCTAGTTAACAATGAAAGTGAAAGTGAACGCGGCGCTCCGGCTCCTCCATGTCACGGTTATTCTGCTATATTTGCCTTGTATTTGTTAAATACATGCAAATGGTTGATGAAACATTTATTAAAATAAGATACAAAAATAATTGAATTTATACAAAACGAAATTAACTTTAAAGAAAGGCTTTTAACAATGCATGAATGCAAGTGAACGTGGCGCGCTACCGCCTCAATGCACGGTTATTATATTGTCTGCTATATTTGCTTTTTATTTATTAAATACATGCAATTGGTTGATGCAATATTTATTAAAATTAAGATACAATTTATACAAAACGAAATTCACTTTAAAGAAAGGCTTTCTACAAAGGAAAACTCCATGAAATGGTAAAAACATGTCTGACGATTTACAAAAACAAAACTAATCTGCTCTTTAATGTTAAAAGACGTAACTGTTAATAATTTGGAATACAGTCATGAGAGACTTTCATTTTAATTAGTTTAGTGCTGTATTTTATTTGAATCTAATCGAATAGAGGATTTTACAAAAAAATATTAGCATTTTATATGCTGGAATATGCAGAAATATAAGTTAACAGAAAAAGGACTTCGTGTATTTCGTTAAAATATGGTGGACTCTGCAGAAATTGGTTAAATGTTCAACATTTTTCTTCAAGTCTGAGACTGTTGCATTTAATTTAATTTTTGGTTGATGCAATGTGCATAAAGTTAAAATATTGAATATAAATTTGATTCAATTTTAGATGATGGAATATGCAGAAAGAATATAATTAGGCTGAAAGGTCTGCTTTTATAGCATTTTCAGGTCGTGCATCATGTTTTTGAAGTAAAGTAACTAGTAAAGTAACTAGTAAAGTAACTAATTACTTTTGAAAATAAGTAATCAGTAAAGTAACTGGATTACTTTCTTGGAGAAGTAATCAGTAATCAGTAACTAATTACTATTTCCAAGTAACTTGACCAACACTGATCACAACCTTCATTATTAAGACTCTCTGCTTTACACTAATAGTATGTGCATGAGCTGTATATGGTTGTATTATGGTTGTATTGTGGCTTCTGGGTAACTGCTGGTGTCGTCCTAGGGTCTGAACAATAAGAAGTCTCTGCCAGCAGGCGGCGCTATCCTGCACTGTCTGGACAACATCGCCACCTTCATGGAGACTCTTCCCATGGACTCGCCCAGCAACCTGTGGACCACCATCTGCAACCAGTTCCAGACCTTCCTGGCCAAACTGCCCGCCGTGCTGCCGCTCAAGGTGCGCTTCAGTCTCTCTCCGTGGTGTATATGATCAGAGTTTCTCTCTGTGGTGTATATTAGTGTTGTCAAAAATATTGATATTTCGATAAATATCGATACTGAAATATCTGAACGGTACCAATACTAATTTTTCCGAAGTATCGATTCTAGCCGAGCGGTCACTTTCACTTCTCCCCAAAGGCGCGTTGACAAACACCACACGTGACGCACTCGTCTCATTCGCTCTGGTTAAATAGCAAAAGTGAAGTGAATGGAAAGATGGCGAGGGCGGCGCCCCCGCGACCGGCTTTGGTTGATAGATAAAGAACACCGCGAGCGGGCATGTCGGAGAATAGCGCGGACAAGCGTAAAAACACATGTCGCATGTCGGAGTCGGAGAATAGCGTGGACACGCGCTACACACCGTGAGCGGGCATGTCGGAGAATAGCGTGGACACGCGCTTCACACTGCGAGCGGGCATGTCGGAGTCGGAGAATAGCGTGGACACGCGCTACACACTGCGAGCGGGCATGTCGGAGTCGGAGAATAGCGTGGACACGCGCTACACACTGCGAGCGGGCATGTCGGAGTCGGAGAATAGCATGGACACACGCTTCACACCACGAGCGGGCATGTCGGAGTCGGAGAACAGTGCAGACACGCGCTTCACACTGCGAGCGGGCATGTCGGAGTCGGAGAATAGCGCAGACACGTGCTTCACACCACGAGCGGGCATGTCGGAGTCGGAGAACAGTGCAGACACGCGCTTCACACTGCGAGCGGGCATGTCGGAGTCGGAGAATAGCGCAGACACGTGCTTCACACTGCGAGCGGGCATGTCGGAGTCGGAGAATAGCGCAGACACGTGCTTCACACTGCGAGCGGGCTGCGGGCACCCAAAAGATTGTTTGACAATCAATAATCCCTCACATCACTCATTTTTTAAAATTATTTTATAGGTGAAAACAGACTTAAGGAACAGGCTCCAGGGGTACCATTTAGCAAGCATAGGCTACGCTCAGCATCAGGGGTGTTTGTTGTTTGGACAGACCTTTCCCCACTGCTAAAAAAATCCTAAAGGAAACACTAACTCTTCTCATTTTAACTTTTCTGAAACATTAACCAAGATGGCCTAGTATTGTTGTTGATATGAGTGTTGTCTCGTTTTTTCACGGTAATTCTTAAAGTTAACATAATCTGACTGAGGAATCTTAGACAAGTAAATATTTTAACTGTGGTCAAATGTAAATTAACTTGAGCCTATTTAACTTTATTCAGAAAATTATTATTTAATTCTGCAATTTGCCTTCATTAGCGATTATCGTCAATTTGATTACACAGATATTAATTAAACTAAACAGCTAGACAATGGCATCTCTGAATTCACTAATGAAATGCCTTTAACTGAAAATGTAATGTTTAATCTTATTATTATACATTACTGACACTCTATCCTCCAATTTGATACTGTTAAGTGTTTTTTTGTTACAGTAGGCTATATTTTAATCTTTGATAACAGTAGGTTATACAAATACAACGGGTCATGTTAGCCCTGGTCCAATTAAAAAATATTAACAGATAGAACTCAGGACATTTTTGTTCATGTAAAATATACCTCATTGTCATGTTCTAGACTTGTTATATTTAGCTTTAAATAAAAAAAATACCCCCTTAATATTGTGGCAGTTTTTTTCTCTGTGGTATCGAATATCTATATTTTTCAAGAGTCTCTCTCTGTGGTGTATATGATCAGAGTCTCTCTGTGGTGTATATGATCAGAGTCTCTCTGTGGTGTATATGATCAGAGTCTCTCTCTGTGGTGTATATGATCAGAGTCTCTCTCTGTGGTGTATATGATCAGAGTCTCTCTCTCTGTGGTGTATATGATCAGAGTCTCTCTGTGGTGTATATGATCAGAGTCTCTCTCTGTGGTGTATATGATCAGAGTCTCTCTGTGGTGTATATGATCAGAGTCTCTCTCTGTGGTGTATATGATCAGAGTCTCTCTCTGTGGTGTATATGATCAGAGTCTCTCTCTGTGGTGTATATGATCAGAGTCTCTCTGTGGTGTATATGATCAGAGTCTCTCTCTGTGGTGTATATGATCAGAGTCTCTCTGTGGTGTATATGATCAGAGTCTCTCTGTGGTGTATATGATCAGAGTCTCTCTCTGTGGTGTATATGATCAGAGTCTCTCTCTGTGGTGTATATGATCAGAGTCTCTCTGTGGTGTATATGATCAGAGTCTCTCTGTGGTGTATATGATCAGAGTCTCTCTCTGTGGTGTATATGATCAGAGTCTCTCTCCGTGGTGTATATGATCAGAATCTCTCTGTGGTGTATATGATCAGAGTCTCTCTGTGGTGTATATGATCAGAGTCTCTCTCCGTGGTGTATATGATCAGAGTCTCTCTCTGTGGTGTATATGATCAGAGTCTCTCTGTGGTGTATATGATCAGAGTCTCTCTGTGGTGTATATGATCAGAGTCTCTCTCTGTGGTGTATATGATCAGAGTCTCTCTGTGGTGTATATGATCAGAGTATCTCTGTGGTGTATATGATCAGAGTCTCTCTGTGGTGTATATGATCAGAGTCTCTCTCTGTGGTGAATATGATCAGAGTCTCTCTGTGGTGTATATGATCAGAGTCTTTCTGTGGTGTATATGATCAGAGTCTCTCTGTGGTGTATATGATCAGAGTCTCTCTCTGTGGTGTATATGATCAGAGTCTCTCTCTGTGGTGTATATGATCAGAGTCTCTCTGTGGTGTATATGATCAGAGTCTCTCTCTGTGGTGTATATGATCAGAGTCTCTCTGTGGTGTATATGATCAGAGTCTCTCTCTGTGGTGTATATGATCAGAGTCTCTCTGTGGTGTATATGATCAGAGTCTCTCTCTGTGGTGTATATGATCAGAGTTTCTCTCTGTGGTGTATATGATCAGAGTCTCTCTCTGTGGTGTATATGATCAGAGTCTCTCTGTGGTGTATATGATCAGAGTCTCTCTCTGTGGTGAATATGATCAGAGTCTCTCTGTGGTGTATATGATCAGAGTCTTTCTGTGGTGTATATGATCAGAGTCTCTCTGTGGTGTATATGATCAGAGTCTCTCTCTGTGGTGTATATGATCAGAGTCTCTCTCTGTGGTGTAAATGATCAGAGTCTCTCTCTGTGGTGTATATGATCAGAGTCTCTCTCTGTGGTGTATATGATCAGAGTCTCTCTGTGGTGTATATGATCAGAGTCTCTCTCTGTGGTGTATATGATCAGAGTCTCTCTGTGGTGTATATGATCAGAGTCTCTCTCTGTGGTGTATATGATCAGAGTCTCTCTGTGGTGTATATGATCAGAGTCTCTCTGTGGTGTATATGATCAGAGTCTCTCTGTGGTGTATATGATCAGAGTCTCTCTGTGGTGTAAATGATCAGAGTCTCTCTCTGTGGTGTATATGATCAGAGTCTCTCTGTGGTGTATATGATCAGAGTCTCTCTGTGGTGTATATGATCAGAGTCTCTCTGTGGTGTATATGATCAGAGTCTCTCTGTGGTGTATATGATCAGAGTCTCTCTCTGTGGTGTATATGATCAGAGTCTCTCTGTGGTGTATATGACCAGAGTCTCTCTCTGTGGTGTATATGATCAGAGTCTCTCTCTGTGGTGTATATGATCAGAGTCTCTCTGTGGTGTATATGATCAGAGTCTCTCTCTGTGGTGTATATGATCAGAGTCTCTCTGTGGTGTATATGATCAGAGTCTCTCTCTGTGGTGAATATGATCAGAGTCTCTCTGTGGTGTATATGATCAGAGTCTTTCTGTGGTGTATATGATCAGAGTCTCTCTGTGGTGTATATGATCAGAGTCTCTCTCTGTGGTGTATATGATCAGAGTCTCTCTCTGTGGTGTAAATGATCAGAGTCTCTCTCTGTGGTGTATATGATCAGAGTCTCTCTCTGTGGTGTATATGATCAGAGTCTCTCTGTGGTGTATATGATCAGAGTCTCTCTCTGTGGTGTATATGATCAGAGTCTCTCTGTGGTGTATATGATCAGAGTCTCTCTCTGTGGTGTATATGATCAGAGTCTCTCTGTGGTGTATATGATCAGAGTCTCTCTGTGGTGTATATGATCAGAGTCTCTCTGTGGTGTATATGATCAGAGTCTCTCTGTGGTGTAAATGATCAGAGTCTCTCTCTGTGGTGTATATGATCAGAGTCTCTCTGTGGTGTATATGATCAGAGTCTCTCTGTGGTGTATATGATCAGAGTCTCTCTGTGGTGTATATGATCAGAGTCTCTCTGTGGTGTATATGATCAGAGTCTCTCTCTGTGGTGTATATGATCAGAGTCTCTCTGTGGTGTATATGATCAGAGTCTCTCTCTGTGGTGTATATGATCAGAGTCTCTCTCTGTGGTGTATATGATCAGAGTCTTTCTGTGGTGTATATGATCAGAGTCTCTCTCTGTGGTGTATATGATCAGAGTCTTTCTGTGGTGTATATGATCAGAGTCTCTCTCTGTGGTGTATATGATCAGAGTCTCTCTCTGTGGTGTATATGATCAGAGTCTCTCTCTGTGGTGTATATGATCAGAGTCTCTCTGTGGTGTATATGATCAGAGTCTCTCTCTGTGGTGTATATGATCAGAGTCTCTCTCTGTGGTGTATATGATCAGAGTCTCTCTCTGTGGTGTATATGATCAGAGTCTCTCTCTGTGGTGTATATGATCAGAGTCTCTCTGTGGTGTATATGATCAGAGTCTCTCTCTGTGGTGTATATGATCAGAGTCTCTCTGTGGTGTATATGATCAGAGTCTCTCTCTGTGGTGTAAATGATCAGAGTCTCTAATGCTCATGGTTTCTCTCCTCTCCTTTATGAAGTGTCCGCTGGACTCAAGCCTGAGGATCATCATCTGTTTGTTGAAGATTCCCGTCACTAACGCAACAAGAGTAAGCTCCTACATTTCTGTGGCTCTGTGTAGTTTAAGGTTCCCCTCGGAGGAACCGAAAGTGTGTGTTAAATCTCACTGCTTCTCCGTGTCGTCCTGCAGAGTCTGCTGGAGCCCTTCTCCAAACTGCTGAGTTTCGTTCTCCAGTACGGCGTGTTCAGCCTCTCGTATCTCGTAGAGATCTGTGGTTTATGCTACAAAAACTTCAGCAAGGTGAACAAGCCTTTATTTGTCAGTGTTTATTCCACCAGAGAATCTGATGTCCGCTAGCATGATTTCATGCCCTACACAGATTTTACAATTGCATGTTACACCAATGCTACAATTATCTATCATACATTTGTTAACAAACATTACTTCAATGAGCTCATTGTTTCTGCCTTAAATTATTACATTGTTTAAATTAATACATTTTTAGCTGTGTATGTGTATATACATTTTTGAAAACATAACCAAGACAGTTTCCTCTGATAGATCACTCTAAACTGTTATGTGGACTCTTCCTCCCGTGTGATGCAGGAAAGAGACAAGTTCTACATGTCGCGTATCGTGGTTCTGGAGCTGCTTCAGGCTCTGAAGTTCAAGTCCTCTATTCCCGATACGAACCTGCTGCTGCTGGTGCAGGTACAGCCTCATTCACTGCAGTCACTGTCATACACAGGGCCCTATTTTAACCATCTCTGCGCATGGTCTAAAGCGCAGGCGTACGTTCACTTAGGGCGTCCGTATCCACTTTTGCTAGTTTAACGATGGGAAAAATGGTTGGCGCTCCCGGCGCTGGTCTAAAAGAGTCGTCTCTATTCTCGTAATGAGTGATGGGAGTGTTTTGGGATTTACGTGTGAGAGGGTTAAACCAATCAGAGTCTCCCATTCCCTTTAAATGTCAGTTGCGCTCACGCCATGGCGGATTCGCTATTTACACGACGGAATTTGATAGTGGAAAGAACACGTCTCCGGAGCGAGAACAGATCTGCTCGTGCGCAAGGTAAAAGTGCGCAAGCAGAACATCTACGGGACAAGCCGGATTCCTCCATATCTTTATGTACACAATAATAATATTTTACATTGTAATCGTTTTAGTTTTTTATATTTGGCATGTTTGTGTGCTGCTGTGCGTCCCTGTGTGTTTAATAAGCCTATAGGCGCACATTACATAAAAATATTGCGACATTGACTTTAGAGCAGGTTCAGTTGGTCAACGGCTCAGTCTATTTCTGTTGCCTCAAAATAGCAACGGTCCAACAATGCGCCTGAACACACACCTGGTTCTCAGACCAGCATGGGCACAAATGCATTTACAAGTTTAAACAACGTGGCGCAGGACGTGAAAATGATAACTGTGTCGGGCTGAAACTAGCAAAAGACACTTGCGTCGCGCTTGGCGCTGCATTGCGCGGGTGTAAGATAGGGCCCACAGTGTTCATGCCTTGCCTTGCCTTGCCTTGCCTTGCCTTGCCTTGCATATCTAGTTTTCTGTTGCTAGCACTACTAATATGACAGATGCACATATTATGTCCAAAAACACTGTTTTTTAAAGATGAGTGTTTGGTTTGGTGTCACATGCTGGTGTGTGAACATCTGTGAACAGCTCATGAGATCAGTGTGTGAGAGTCAGTAATGTCCTCTGCTGTCCTCAGTTTGTGTGTTCAGACATCGGGACGAGGCTGGCTGAGTCCACCATCCTCCAGAAGCACATGATCACCGCTCTGCCCGGGGTGAGCCTCATCGTGTGTGTGAGTGTGTGTGTGTGTGTGTGTGAGTGTGTGAGTGTGTGTGTGTGTGTGTGTGTGTGTGTGTGTGTGTGTGTGTGTGTGTGTGTGTGTGTGGTACTGACGGATGTCTGTCCCGCAGTGTACGACCGCGGCCATGGAGTGTTTGAGGCAGTATCTGAGCGAGCTGCTGGACTTCATCGCAGACATGCACACGCTGACTAAACTGAAGGTACTCCTCTACACAAGTAATGGACTGAATCATGATGTAACTCATAAAGCAGCTTAACATCGTGAATGTGTGTGATGTGCGTTTGCAGCTTCAGTGAGAAGTGAATTCAGTTCAAACATAGCACTATGCCTCCGCTTTCTCTCGTCAGTCACCTGAGGAATGTCCGTTTACACACAGTCATCATGTAAGATGGTCATCCCCAAATCCAGAAAAGTTGAGGCATTTTGTAAAATCCAATAAAATCAAGAATCTGTGATTTGTTAATTCTCTTTAACCTTTATTTAACTGACAGAAGTGCAAAGAAATTAGGCTTGTTGGACTTGACGGTGCTGCACAGTCCGACCGGTCAAAGTCCCTGACTTTGATGGCATACACCGATCGGTCTGTGCAGCGCCGGTTCACGTCCAACAAGCCTATTATTTTCAAAGTTTTCACTGACCAACTGTCATGTGCCAATTCATGTTTGGAGCTTCAGTTTGTGTTTTGATTGGTTCCTCTTTTCCTTTGTTCTTTTCCCGCCACTCTTTTGTTTCTATGGTTACTATCACTATGAGTTCATTTGTCCCAGCTGTGTATGATTAATTATCTTGTTTCTGTTTGCTATTTAGGATGCACCCCTTAAGTCTTTATCCAATCTGTGTTGCGTTTATGTGTGTCTTCCTGCCTGTCAGCTTGTTCCAGAGAACTATTATAAAAGTTTGAGTGTGTATCTATAATCTGAGTCTGTTCCTGAGGAAACCACAGTGTGACTGAAGATCGGACCAACCCAAATGGATGAACGGGTAATGTTCATCTCCGTGGCTCAGGAGAGCCACAGCCTTTTAGAGTTTTCGAGGGAGTTCCTCCAGCTTGCCATCACCAGCTCCCTCGATAACAACACCCTGAGGACCCTGTTCCAGACCGGGGACTTTACAGCACCCCATTAACCTCCCAGACACCACAGGGCTGGGCTGGAGGGAAACCTTGATTCTGTGTCTGGAGAGCGTTGGGTCCATTCCAGAGTCTCGTCCCGTCATGATCGCCGCCACGCCAGAGCCTTCTGCCAAAATAGTTGTCGCTTCTGAGCCTTCAGCTAAGAGTCAGCTGAAGGCTCAGAATGTCCATGTCCATGTCCATGTCCCTGTCCCTGTCCCTGTCCATGTCCATGTCCCTCTCCCTCTCCCTCTCCCTCTCCCTCTCCCTCTCCCTCTCCCTCTCCCTCTCCCTCTCCCTGTCCCTGTCCCTGTCCATGTCCCTGTCCCTGTCCCTGTCCCTGTCCTTGTCCATGTCCCTGTCCATCTCCCTCTCCCTCTCCCTCTCCCTCTCCCTCTCCCTCTCCCTCTCCCTCTCCCTCTCCATGTCCATGTCCATATCCCTGTCCATGTCCCTCTCCCTGTCCATGTCCCTGTCCCTGTCCCTGTCCCTGTCCCTGTCCCTGTCCCTGTCCTTGTCCATGTCCCTGTCCCTGTCCATGTCCCTCTCCCTCTCCCTCTCCCTCTCCCTCTCCCTCTCCCTCTCCCTCTCCATGTCCATATCCATATCCCTGTCCCTGTCCATGTCCCTGTCCCTGTCCATGTCCCTCTTCCTCTCCCTGTCCTCCCAGAGCCTTCTGCCAAAATAGTTGTCGCTTCTGAGCCTTCAGCTAAGAGTCAGCTGAAGGCTCAGAATGTCCATGTCCCTGTCCATGTCCCTGTCCCTGTCCCTGTCCATGTCCATGTCCCTGTCCATGTCCATGTCCATGTCCATGTCCCTGTCCCTCTCCCTCTCCCTGTCCATGTCCCTCTCCCTCTCCCTCTCCCTGTCCCTGTCCATGTCCCTCTCCCTCTCCCTGTCCATGTCCCTGTCCCTGTCCCTGTCCATGTCCCTGTCCCTGTCCCTGTCCATGTCCATGTCCATGTCCATGTCCATGTCCCTGTCCCTGTCCCTGTCCATGTCCATGTCCATATCCCTGTCCATGTCCCTCTCCCTCTCCCTCTCCCTGTCCATGTCCCTGTCCCTGTCCATGTCCTTGTCCCTGTCCATGTCCATGTCCCTCTCCATGTCCATGTCCATATCCCTGTCCCTGTCCATCTCCCTCTCCCTCTCCCTCTCCCTCTCCCTGTCCCTGTCCCTGTCCCTGTCCCTGTCCCTGTCACTCTCCCTCTCCCTCTCCCTCTCCCTCTCCCTGTCCCTGTCCATGTCCCTCTCCCTCTCCATGTCCCTCTCCCTGTCCCTGTCCCTCTCCTACTCCCTGTCCATGTCCCTGTCCATGTCCCTCTCCCTGTTCCTGTCCCTGTCCCTCTCCCTGTCCATGTCCCTCTTCCTCTCCCTCTCCCTCTCCCTCTTCCTCTCCCTCTCCCTGTCCCTGTCCCTCTCCCTCTCCCTCTCCCTCTCCCTCTCCCTGTCCATGTCCCTTCCTCTCCCTCTCCCTGTTCCTGTCCCTGTCCATGTCCCTCTTCCTCTCCCTCTCCCTGTCCCTGTCCCTCTCCCTCTTCCTCTCCCTCTCCCTCTCCCTCTCCCTCTCCCTGTCCCTGTCCCTCTCCCTCTCCCTCTCCCTCTTCCTCTCCCTGTCCCTGTCCCTGTCACTCTCCCTCTCCCTCTCCCTCTCCCTGTCCCTGTCCATGTCCCTCTCCCTCTCCATGTCCCTCTCCCTGTCCCTCTCCCTCTCCTACTCCCTGTCCATGTCCCTGTCCATGTCCCTCTCCCTGTTCCTGTCCCTGTCCCTCTTCCTCTCCCTGTCCATGTCCCTCTTCCTCTCCCTCTCCCTGTCCCTCTTCCTCTCCCTCTCCCTGTCCCTGTCCCTCTCCCTCTCCCTCTCCCTCTCCCTCTCCCTCTCCCTCTCCCTGTCCATGTCCCTTCCTCTCCCTCTCCCTGTTCCTGTCCCTGTCCATGTCCCTCTTCCTCTCCCTCTCCCTCTTCCTCTCCCTCTCCCTCTCCCTCTCCCTCTCCCTCTCCCTGTCCCTGTCCCTCTCCCTCTCCCTCTTCCTCTCCCTCTCCCTCTCCCTGTCCCTGTCCCTGTCCCTCTCCCTGTCCCTGTTCCTGTCCCTGTCCCGCCCCCTGTCCCTGTCCCTGTCCCTCTCCCTCTCCCTCTCCCTCTCCCTCTCCCTCTTCCTCTTCCTCTTCCTCTCCCTCTCCCTGTCCCTGTCCCTGTCCCTGTCCCTGTCCCTGTTCCTGTCCCGCCCCCTGTCCCTGTCCCTGTCCCTGTCCCTGTCCCTCTCCCTCTCCCTCTCCCTGTCCCTCTCCCTCTCCCTCTCCCTGTCCCTGTTCCTGTCCCGCCCCCTGTCCCTGTCCCTGTCCCTGTCCATGTCCCTCTCCCTCTCCCTGTCCCTCTTCCTCTCCCTCTCCCTCTCCCTCTCCCTCTCCCTGTCCCTCTCCCTCTCCCTCTCCCTCTCCCTGTCCATGTCCATGTCCCTCTTCCTCTCCCTCTCCCTGTCCCTCTTCCTCTCCCTCTCCCTGTCCCTGTCCCTCTCCCTCTCCCTCTCCATGTCCATGTCCATGTCCATGTCCCTGTCCCTGTCCCTGTCCATGTCCCTGTCCCTGTCCATGTCCATGTCCATGTCCATGTCCCTGTCCCTGTCCCTGTCCATGTCCCTGTCCCTGTCCATGTCCATGTCCCTGTCCCTGTCCATGTCCATGTCCATGTCCATGTCCCTGCCCCTCTCCCTCTCCCTCTTCCTCTCCCTCTCCCTGTCCCTCTTCCTCTCCCTCTCCCTGTCCCTGTCCCTCTCCCTCTCCCTCTCCATGTCCATGTCCATGTCCATGTCCATGTCCATGTCCATGTCCATGTCCATGTCCCTGTCCCTGTCCCTGTCCATGTCCCTGTCCCTGTCCATGTCCATGTCCATGTCCATGTCCATGTCCCTGTCCCTGTCCATGTCCATGTCCATGTCCATGTCCATGTCCATGTCCCTGTCCCTGTCCCTGTCCATGTCCCTGTCCCTGTCCATGTCCATGTCCATGTCCATGTCCATGTCCCTGTCCCTGTCCATGTCCATGTCCATGTCCATGTCCATCTCCCTCTCCCTCTCCCTGTCCCTGCCCCTCTCCCTCTCCCTCTCCCTCTCCCTGTCCCTGTCCCTGTCCCTGTCCCTGCCCCTCTCCCTCTCCCTCTCCCTGTCCCTCTCCCTGTCCCTCTCCCTGTCCCTCTCCCTGTCCCTCTCCCTCTCCCTCTCCCTCTCCCTCTCCCTGTCCCTCTCCCTGTCCCTCTCCCTCTCCCTCTCCCTCTCCCTGTCCCTCTCCCTGTCCCTCTCCCTGTCCCTCTCCCTGTCCCTCTCCCTGTCCCTCTCCCTCTCCCTCTCCCTCTCCCTCTCCCTGTCCCTCTCCCTGTCCCTCTCCCTGTCCCTCTCCCTGTCCCTCTCCCTGTCCCTCTCCCTGTCCCTCTCCCTATCCCTCTCCCTCTCCCTCTCCCTCTCCCTCTCCCTCTCCCTGTCCCTGTCCATGTTCCTGTCCCCATCCAGAGTCCAGAGGAATTAGACTTAATAGATTTCGATACTGAAATACCCTGTTTTCTTCCATATGTTTTATCTGTCAGCTCCAAACTCCTACCCAGCCTCCCTCTCCCACCTCCTCCCACCATCATCATCTCTTC
>NC_136888.1:162500-292500 GCF_949152265.1 Phoxinus phoxinus
AAGCGGGGTTAATGTCAATTAACAGATGAAATAGGCTACTATAGAACATTGTTTAGGACAGAAAAATAGAATCATAATTTAAAAATAGAGACGAGAACAATATAGCCTTTATTTCATATTGTAGCCTAGACGTCGGTGGGCGACATAAGCCTATTGCCCGTTGGGAGCAGCGTGATAAAATAATAATAATAACAAAAATAACGAACAAAAATAAATTAGGTGCAAAAAGGCTGATTATTTGTTTACTACTCTATTGAGGAATGAGACGGGTGATGAGCGCTTCTCTGGAGAAGAGTGGATAAACCGGGCATTTCTAAATGAGTAAATTCATGGCCGAGTGGTAGAACTTGCGTATCGGTCATTTGGATGACTCTGGTTCGAATCCCGAACAAACATAGACTATTGTAGATTTTATATTAGACTATTAATGCATGTCATAGCCTATTATTAATGCAGACAATCAAACAAACAAAACATTTTTTTTTTATACAGGATTGCCTTTTTTTTTTTTGGTTCTAATAAAGAGTTTGTAAAACATGGTTTTAAGCAAGGTGCGGATTTCCTTCTGGTCCTAACATCCCTGCTTCTGCTGAATTATTTTATTCCCCCCTCCCTCCACAGTAACCAATGCTATAAATTACTTCACCAATAGACCATTTAAAATATATAATGTAAAGATATGCAACAGGCACGTTTAAACGACAAACAATAAAATCAGAACCAGTTTCAGTTCATGGTTCCAGTGCCTTAATGCATGCACGGCTTTCAAAATGTCACAAAGCGTTTTGAGATTATTTTGAATGAAATATTGAAGTTTATAAATAAGTATTTTGGCACACCACGCCGAGTGGCGCTATCCATTGTTCTAAAGTCGGGTTTTATTCTGGCATGTTGAATTAGTGTTCGGCAGACGCGGCTGCGCGTTCATTTGGATTTATTTTTCTCATAACAGACATCTAAAATAACTTAGGCCCTAATAGGCTACTCCGTAGTTTTTTAGTCATACAGATCAGAGTAGAGTAGAGTAGCCTACATCGTTCAAAACTGTAAACTTTTATTCATATTCAAACTTTTATTCAAAAGTTTATCTGTCGTCTCTGTCTCCGGGAACTGCGCGTCACAAAAATGAACCGAAAGCCACTTGCCTCCGCTCAGTCACGATAAGAAATCGGCTATGTCTAAAGCCTTTAAATGTCTAAATATTTAATAAATGTTATCTGATTAGGTAATCCGTATGAAACCGAGAGGTGCAGAGCTGTGTGGCTGTGAGCGCTTCCCAATGAGGAACTGACAAGGGTGAAAATCTCGCTATAATTAAATGTAGTCTAGACTAAATCGCCCTGAATTAAATTGTAAAAATAGATCAGATAATTTATTTGTCGAAATGTTGCAATATTGTTTCATTTAAGTTCATAATTATTATATAAATGTTATTTAGTTTAGCAGCAGCAAGCACTGTGGTTCGAGATTTATATATAAAAAAAATAATAATAGCTAATTCACAAATCGCGCACCCTGGTTGTAAAGATCCAAAGATCCCCGTGGAATATAACATTGAGTTGAACATTGTATTCATGACAACAAATGAACATGCGTTTGTATTAGGTTTGCTTGGAAAAAGCTGGCCCAAACCGAGGTAGTGTTTTATTTCTTCAATTATTGAAATAATTAAATGTTTATTAATAAACTTTTATGACAGAAACATTAGCCTACATAGCCTAAATAATTTAATTATTTCATTACCAACACTTTACTATATCCTAATGCTAATGTCTAGTGTGAATTGTGACTTCTCTTTGTTTTAAGTCGGTCTCAGACTCAGATCGCCTGTGGGGGGTTGGGGGTTCAGGAGGTGTTAATGTTCTGTTCATATGCAGAGTGAGCCTGATGACCAGGCAAAGGCAAAATACTTTTAAAGATAAATCTCTCGATGTGTCCAAATGTAGGCCCTTAAATTATAAATATTGTAGTTTTATGTATTGTATTTAAATAGGTTTCACACACACTTTCAGTTGAAGTGTTCAATCCATTTGTTTCAACTGGTTTTGTAGAATTTTAACATGTTTGAGTAGTGTGTGTGTCAACAATCTGGCATTATCTAAACAAGAACTATCGACGAAACGCGTTCTTGCCAACTAAACGAATGCGATAAGCAGCAGATACAGAGCGCTTATTCGCGATCCACCTCGTTTTATTGTACGGTGAATTCAACCAGGCATTCTGTGTCTTTGAAGCAAGACTCAATCATTTGTTACAGTTTTTTTTCGTGATTTGTATGGATGACACACAGCGACATCAGTATTATCTGTATAATGGGGTTTTACCCTGAAATCGTGTTTAATGTCGAGAGAGACCCGGCGCGCGCAGTGCAGGGAGACTAAATAAACTAAAATAAAAGAGTTCCAGCGCGAGAGAGAAGCAAAGGAAATCTTAATTTATGTTGCTTTGAACTATTTTCGTTTTGTAGACTAGCCTACTGTTTTAATTGTTTATTTAGCTGCAATTTCTTTGGCAATACAGATTTAAAATGTTGCAAGAATAAGATTCTGTTTCTTACTTAATAAACTCTAACTCGATGCAACCCTGTTTTAAATAAATAAACTGCCCCCGACACTTTATTTAAACCTTGAAATGTCCAGGATCTGTTTTTAAAAATGTCTTCCTTTGCTATGGCGGGTATCATTGTCAGTCATCTCTATTTCGTGAATGATTCACAAAACAATAATTTAGCAGATTAAAGATAGCTTCGTCATTTTCATTTTCTGACGCGATCGGCTGGTAATCTTCATCAGTTTTGTCGTCTGTGCAGCGGCTCTACTGGAATCTAGCAAATGTATGTCGTAATGTGCCATTGATAATTAAACAAAACGCTTGACTTCAATAAACAGTTACCTATCTAAGCATCAAGAATGGTAAAACATTTAACGCTGTCAGCCAAAGCTAGTGAGATTCGATCTCGCATCGCTTGAAGCTCCGTGAAGCTCGTGCTGGTGCGTTGTCCACTGCGCTATCATCGGTCCGCTGATAAGACGTTGCTCTTGCAAAGCCTCATTGATGTAGCCTAATATTTTTCTATTGCAATGTTTTGTGTTGAAATGTTTTCATTAGTTATTCAATGTATTAGGCCTACATTTAATTTCAGTCTTGTGATTATATGAATTCATTTAACTAAATGTTTAACTTGAATTGATCTGTTTTACCACATTTCAAACACTCTCAATGAGCCGCGGCGGCAGATTACGCAATAGAGAGAATAAACTGACACTTTTCAAAGTCTGCGATTGTAGCGCCTCTTAGCGGTCAAAGGCAGCAAATACACACCCGCAATTTTACCGCCGCGGGAACGGCGGCGGTAAAAGTCTCATTCTGGTTGAGTACCATCTGTATGCACGAGCCGGACTCTGAACCTGAGAAAGGGAAGATGTAGAGTCGATGGAAGGACGTCTACATCAAGATGTCTCTGAATGGTAAAGACAATCATTTTGACTGAGACATACATTATACCTTTTATTTAATGTAGATTACATTAACGGAGATGTAGTCTACTTTTTTTATCAGCTTACAGTGGTTATTGAGATCAACGTTTGCTATCATGTGGTGTTTTTGCCTTGTTTCACGTTGTGTTTTTTTAGACATTCAAATTTGTGAACGATTCCGGCGTAAAATGATTAGCACAGACACCTAACGTTACGCCAGTGGGAAGGGTTGTAGGAACCGCGTCATTAAAAACTAATTTAATCCACTGGTCCCTGACAGCTTGGTCCGTTCTTGGGAGAGAAAACACATTTAAGTTACATGTTGATTCTGGCAGTCAACAACAGAGCAACTCACGTGTGCACTACGTTTCTGCATCGGTCTCGACTGAAGATGAGGGGGAGAGGGTCTGCGGTGTCCATATGTGGTGTATCCGGCTCTTGACGTCAAGACGGGGGAGAAATTAAAATCTCGTGTTTGAGTGCGCGTGCACGTGGGCTGGTTTACGAACCCTGGGGTAAACAAACGCTTCACTTTTAAATATCGGCTTCCCGGCCAGTGTATAATCGTTAGGCAATCATAACATACACTGATTCTCGTGGAAAAGTGAAAATTACAGGTAATGACTCCTTTAAGACAAATCTAAACACACGCGTCACTACTGAACACACACACACGCGTTACTACAGAACACACACGTCACTACAGAACACACACGTCACTACACAACACACACGTCACTACACAACACACACGTCACTACACAACACACACGTCACTACACAACACACACGTCACTACACAACACACACGTCACTACACAACACACACGTCACTACAGAACACACACGTCACTACACAACACACACGTCACTACACAACACACACGTCACTACACAACACACACGTCACTACACAACACACGTCACTACACAACACACACGTCACTACACAACACACACGTCACTACACAACACACACGTCACTACACAACACACACGTCACTACAGAACACACACGTCACTACACAACACACACGTCACTACACAACACACACGTCACTACACAACACACACGTCACTACACAACACACGTCACTACACAACACACACGTCACTACACAACACACACGTCACTACAGAACACACACGTCACTACACAACACACACGTCACTACACAACACACACGTCACTACACAACACACACGTCACTACAGAACACACACGTCACTACACAACACACACGTCACTACACAACACACACGTCACTACACAACACACACGTCACTACAGAACACACACGTCACTACACAACACACACGTCACTACACAACACACACGTCACTACACAACACACGTCACTACACAACACACACGTCACTACACAACACACACGTCACTACACAACACACACGTCACTACACAACACACACGTCACTACAGAACACACACGTCACTACACAACACACACGTCACTACACAACACACACGTCACTACACAACACACACGTCACTACACAACACACGTCACTACACAACACACACGTCACTACAGAACACACACGTCACTACACAACACACACGTCACTACACAACACACACGTCACTACACAACACACACGTCACTACACAACACACACGTCACTACACAACACACACGTCACTACACAACACACACGTCACTACAGAACACACACGTCACTACAGAACACACACGTCACTACAGAACACACACGTCACTACAGAACACACACGTCACTACAGAACACACACGTCACTACACAACACACACGTCACTACAGAACACACACACACGCGTCACTACAGAACACACACGTCACTACAGAACACACACACACGCGTTACTACACAACACACACACACGTCACTACAGAACACACACGTCACTACAGAACACACACGTCACTACAGAACACACACACACGCGTCACTACAGAACACACACGTCACTACAGAACACACACGTCACTACACAACACACACGTCACTACACAACACACACGTCACTACACAACACATAACAGCGCTTGCTCATTTGAAGCAATAGTGAAGTATAAAAAGCATCTGGTGAACAGAAAAGACATTGTTATTTTCCAACATCCCACATTGTTCTATGTTCTTTGTCCTGTATTGATCTGTCCACCTAAAGCACGTTTGTGATGAGGATGATGTATATATATATGCTGTGACGTAGTTATAAATTTTTTTTTTCGGCTAGTAACAGTTCTGAATGGCTGGTAACTTAAAAAGTTAGTAGCCAAATTGGCCAGTGAGTGAAAAAGTTCATTTCAAGCCCTGATCATGACCCATCAGAAGTGTGACGCGGCAGGTGTGTGTGTGTGTGTGTGTGTGTGTTTCAGATGGTAGAGATGGTGTGTTTGCATGTCATCAGTCTAATGGAGGCCTTGCAGGAGTGCAACTCAACCATCTTTGTCAAAGTAAGAGGGATTTATTACCACACATGCTCACACTGATCGGGTCTGTAGTGCTTGAAGCCATATTTCTACATTATGCAGTCTGAGGTGTTCATGATATTTAACGTCTTCTTCATTCTGTTTAGCTGATTCCCATGTGGCTGCCAATGATCCAGTCGAATTTAAATGTAAGTGTTCATTATATTGATTATTAAATTAGGCAGTGATTCTTACTTTCTTTCTAGAGTAAACTTTCAAAATCTGTAAAACTCAGTAAAAGCTGCAAACTCGCGATCGAGACTCTGGGTTTATGATCTATACTGGGACCAGCCACCGGGGGGCGATCGAGACTCTGGGTTTATGATCTATACTGGGACCAGCCACCGGGGGGCGATCGAGACTCTGGGTTTATGATCTATACTGGGACCAGCCACCGGGGGGCGATCGAGACTCTGGGTTTATGAACTATACTGGGACCAGCCACCGGGGGGCGATCGAGACTCTGGGTTTATGATCTATACTGGGACCAGCCACCGGGGGGCGATCGAGACTCTGGGTTTATGATCTATACTGGGACCAGCCACCGGGGGGCGATCGAGACTCTGGGTTTATGATCTATACTGGGACCAGCCACCGGGGGGCGATCGAGACTCTGGGTTTATGATCTATACTGGGACCAGCCACCGGGGAGCGATCGAGACTCTGGGTTTATGAGCTATACTGGGACCAGCCACCGGGGGGCGATCGAGACTCTGGGTTTATGATCTATACTGGGACCAGCCACCGGGGGGCGATCGAGACTCTGGGTTTATGATCTATACTGGGACCAGCCACCGGGGAGCGATCGAGACTCTGGGTTTATGAGCTATACTGGGACCAGCCACCGGGGGGCGATCGAGACTTTGGGTTTATGAGCTATACTAGGACCAGCCAGCGGGGGGCGATCGAGACTCTGGGTTTATGAGCTATAATGGGAACAGCCACTGGGGGGCGATCAAGACTCTGGATTTATGAGCTATACTGGGACCAGCCACCGGGGGGCGATCGAGACTCTGGGTTTATGAGCTATACTGGGAACAGCCACCGGGGGGCGATCGAGACTCTGGGTTTATGAGCTATACTGGGACCAGCCACCGGGGGGCGATCGAGACTCTGGGTTTATGATCTATACTGGGACAGGCCACCGGGGGGCGATCGAGACTCAGGGTTTATGAGCTATACTGGGACCAGCCACGTGGGAGCGATCGAGACTCTGGGTTTATGAGCTATACTGGGACAGGCCACCGGGGGGCGATCGAGACTCTGGGTTCATGAGCTATACTGGGAACAGCCACCGGGGGGCGATTGAGACTCTGGGTTTATGAGCTATACTGGGAACAGCCACCGGGGAGCGATCGAGACTCTGGGTTCATGAGCTATACTGGGACCAGCCACCGGGGGGCGATCGAGACTCTGGGTTTATGAGCTATACTTGGACCAGCCACCGGGGGGGCGATCGAGACTCTGGGTTTATGAGCTATACTGGGACCAGCCTGCGGGGGGCGATCGAGACTCTGGGTTTATGAGCTGTACTGGGACCAGCCACCAGGGGGCGATCGAGACTCTGGGTTTATGAGCTGTACTGAGACCAGCCACCGGGGGGGCGATCGAGACTCTGGGTTTATGAACTATACTGGGACCAGCCACCGGGGGGCAATCGAGACTCTGGGTTTATGAGCTATACTGGGACCAGCCACCGGGGGGCGATCGAGACACTGGGTTTATGAGCTATACTGGGACCAGCAACCGTGGGGCGATCGAGACTCTGGGTTTATGAGCTATACTGGGACCAGCCACCGGGGGGCGATCGAGACTCTGGGTTTATGATCTATACTGGGACCAGCCACCTGGGGGCGATCGAGACTCTGGGTTTATGAGCTATACTGGGACCAGCCACCGGGGGGTCGATCGAGACTCTGGGTTTATGAGCTATACTGGGACCAGCCACCAGGGGGCGATCGAGACTTTGGGTTTATGAGCTATACTGGGACCAGCCACCGGGGAGCGATCGAGACTCTGGGTTTATGAGCTATACTGGGACCAGCCACCGGGGAGCGATCGAGACTCTGGGTTTATGAGCTATACTGGGACAGGCCACCGGGGGGCGATCGAGACTCTGGGTTCATGAGCTATACAGGGAACAGCCACCGGGGGGCGATTGAGACTCTGGGTTAATGAGCTATACTGGGACCAGCCACCGGGGAGCGATCGAGACTCTGGGTTTATGATCTATACTGGGACAGGCCACCGGGGGGCGATAGAGACTCTGGGTTCATGAGCTATACTGGGACCAGCCACCGGGGGGGGGGCGATCGAGACTCTGGGTTTATGAGCTATACTGGGACCAGCCACCGGGGGGGCGATCGAGACTCTGGGTTTATGAGCTATACTGGGACCAGCCACCGGGGGGGCGATCGAGACTCTGGGTTTATGAGCTATACTGGGACCAGCCTGCGGGGGGCGATCGAGACTCTGGGTTTATGAGCTGTACTAGGACCAGCCACCAGGGGGCGATCGAGACTCTGGGTTTATGAGCTGTACTGAGACCAGCCACCGGGGGGCGATCGAGACTTTGGGTTTATGAACTGTACTGGGACCAGCCACCGGGGGGCAATCGAGACTCTGGGTTTATGAGCTATACTGGGACCAGCCACCGGGGGGCGATCGAGACACTGGGTTTATGAGCTATACTGGGACCAGCAACCGGGGGGCGATCGAGACTCTGGGTTTATGAGCTATACTGGGACCAGCCACCGGGGGGGGGGGCGATCGAGACTCTGGGTTTATGAGCTATACTGGGACCAGCCACCAGGGGCGATCGAGACTCTGGGTTTATGAGCTGTACTGGGACCAGCCCGCTGGGGTGATCGAGACTCTGGGTTTATGAGCTATACTGGGACCAGCCACCAGGGGCGATCGAGACTCTGGGTTTATGAGCTGTACTGGGACCAGCCCGCGGGGGTGATCGAGACTCTGGGTTTATGAGCTATACTGGGACCAGCCACTGGGGGGCGATAGAGATTCTGGGTTGTTGCCAATTGTTGCCCATTCTCAATGGGAAAGTGCGCGAGCAACATCTTTCAAAAAAGGATACTTTAGATCGGTCGTTGGCCTTGTGTCTGTTTCTCTCCTGTTGCCCGTTAACGGCAACATTGCTCAAAAAGTTGGCCTGTGTATCATGACCGTTAGACACTAACCTCTCCGTGTGTCTACAGCATCTGTCCGCGGGTCTCCAGCTGCGTCTGCAAGCCATTCAGAACCGGGTGAACCACCAGTGTCTCCAGAACCCCGGACCCGGGTCCTTTCCTCTCGCTCTGCGCAAGTGGCTTCAGTGCACACAGTTTAAAATGGCCCAGGTGGAGATCCAGTCGTCGGAGGCGGCGTCCCAGTTCTACCCCATGTGACCTGTCATGTGTCGTCATGAGCTTCAGCTCAACGTTCACTGAGCGCAGTGGTCTTCCGGTGTGTGTGTGACTGCATACTGCTCTTCATCATGTGTGTGTGTGACTGCATACTGCTCTTCATCATGTGTGTGTGACTGCATACTGCTCTTCATCATGTGTGTGTGTGACTGCATACTGCTCTTCATCATGTGTGTGTGACTGCATACTGCTCTTCATCATGTGTGTGTGTGTGACTGCATACTGCTCTTCATCATGTGTGTGTGTGGCTGCATACTGCTCTTCATCATGTGTGTGTGTGACTGCATACTGCTCTTCATCATGTGTGTGTGTGTGTGACTGCATACTGCTCTTCATCATGTGTGTGTGTGGCTGCATACTGCTCTTCATCATGTGTGTGTGTGACTGCATACTGCTCTTCATCATGTGTGTGTGTGTGTGACTGCATACTGCTCTTCATCATGTGTGTGTGTGACTGCATACTGCTCTTCATCATGTGTGTGTGTGTGACTGCATACTGCTCTTCATAATGTGTGTGTGTGACTGCATACTGCTCTTCATCATGTGTGTGTGTGTGACTGCATACTGCTCTTCATCATGTGTGTGTGTGTGTGTGACTGCATACTGCTCTTCATCATGTGTGTGTGTGACTGCATACTGCTCTTTATCATGTGTGTGTGTGTGACTGCATACTGCTCTTCATAATGTGTGTGTGTGACTGCATACTGCTCTTCATCATGTGTGTGTGTGACTGCATACTGCTCTTCATCATGTGTGTGTGTGTGTGTGACTGCATACTGCTCTTCATCATGTGTGTGTGTGACTGCATACTGCTCTTCATCATGTGTGTGTGTGACTGCATACTGCTCTTCATCATGTGTGTGTGTGTGACTGCATACTGCTCTTCATAATGTGTGTGTGTGACTGCATACTGCTCTTCATCATGTGTGTGTGTGTGACTGCATACTGCTCTTCATCATGTGTGTGTGTGTGTGTGACTGCATACTGCTCTTCATCATGTGTGTGTGTGACTGCATACTGCTCTTCATCATGTGTGTGTGTGTGTGTGACTGCATACTGCTCTTCATCATGTGTGTGTGTGACTGCATACTGCTCTTCATCATGTGTGTGTGTGACTGCATACTGCTCTTCATCATGTGTGTGTGTGTGACTGCATACTGCTCTTCATAATGTGTGTGTGTGACTGCATACTGCTCTTCATCATGTGTGTGTGTGACTGCATACTGCTCTTCATCATGTGTGTGTGTGACTGCATACTGCTCTTCATCATGTGTGTGTGTGTGACTGCATACTGCTCTTCATCATGTGTGTGTGTGTGTGTGACTGCATACTGCTCTTTATCATGTGTGTGTGTGACTGCATACTGCTCTTCATCATGTGTGTGTGTGACTGCATACTGCTCTTCATCATGTGTGTGTGTGACTGCATACTGCTCTTTATCATGTGTGTGTGTGACTGCATACTGCTCTTCATCATGTGTGTGTGTGACTGCATACTGCTCTTTATCATGTGTGTGTGTGACTGCATACTGCTCTTCATCATGTGTGTGTGTGTGACTGCATACTGCTCTTCATCATGTGTGTGTGTGTGACTGCATACTGCTCTTCATCATGTGTGTGTGTGTGACTGCATACTGCTCTTTATCAGATGCATTACAGGGACTATAAATCATGTATAGAAAAGAATGTTAGTCTGTGACCAGCAGGAAGAGTTTTTCGCATTATCAATAGTATGCATATTTCAAACCAAAATAAACAATTCAAGAGTTTTTAAAAAACATTCCCTTGAATTTTGTGTGTGTGTTAAACTGAAACACAAGTATTCGTTTACTTTATCAAAAGCTTCAAACACATCTCCGAGCATTAGCAGAGCATCTGAGCTCCAGTCGAAGCTGCTTCCTCGAGACCCTCCTCTGCCAAACACACTTAAAGGTGGGGTATGTAATTCTCTTTTTTGGCCATTTTTTCAAAATCACTTAAAATCCTATTCCTAACCCACTTACAGCCAATGAGTTAGAAGCACTGAAATAAAAATTAAGCAATTTAATCATCTGTGGAGCAGGCAGGACTCAAAAAACTCCAGCCAATCATTTCCAAGACCACCTAGAATCATTGGACAGTAAGTGCGTCAATCAATCGGTCGTACCATTGATTGGTCCATGTTCTTTGAATGGGTGGAGTCAAAGGAAAGAAGGTAGGACCATTTGAGTTGTGTATTTTCAAAATCTACTGGCCGTTTTGCAAATCACATACCCCACCTTTAACCTCATTACCTCAAAGATTATATTTGCAAACGCACTCGTGAATGAGAACATGGACTCTTGCTCATTCTTGATGACTGAAAACACTGAAAACGGTGTCTACAGGACATCAGACTAGAACAGGGGAAGAACAGCAAACAGACCCAACAAGTGAAAGAACATAAAAATAAAGAGTGACTCCAGACAGGAGCTTGAAACATGTAAGCTAAAGGCCAGCGCACACTAGCATTAGATGCACACTAGATGAGCACTAGATGAGCACTAGATGAACACTAGATGAACACTAGATAAACACTAGATGAGCACTAGATGAACACTAGATGAGCACTAGATGAACACTAGATGAACACTAGATGAGCACTAGATGAGCACTAGATGAACACTAGATGAACACCAGATAAACACTAGATGAACACTAGATGAGCACTAGATGAGCACTAGATGAACACTAGATAAACACCAGATAAACACTAGATAAACACTAGATGAGCACTAGATGAACACTAGATGAGCACTAGATGAACACTAGATAAACACCAGATGAACACTAGATGAGCACTAGATGAACACTAGATGAGCACTAGATGAACACTAGATGAGCACTAGATGAGCACTAGATGAACACCAGATAAACACTAGATGAACACTAGATAAACACTAGATGAGCACTAGATGAACACTAGATAAACACTAGATGAACACTAGATGAGCACTAGATGAACACTAGATGAGCACTAGATGAACACTAGATGAACACTAGATGAGCACTAGATGAGCACTAGATGAACACTAGATGAACACCAGATAAACACTAGATGAGCACTAGATGAACACTAGATGAACACTAGATGAACACTAGATGAACACTAGATGAGCACTAGATGAACACTAGATGAGCACTAGATGAACACTAGATGAACACTAGATGAACACTAGATGAGCACTAGATAAACACTAGATGAGCACTAGATGAGCACTAGATGAACACTAGATGAGCACTAGATGAACACTAGATGAACACTAGATGAACACTAGATGAGCACTAGATGAACACTAGATAAACACTAGATGAGCACTAGATGAACACTAGATGAACACTAGATGAGCACTAGATGAGCACTAGATGAACACTAGATAAACACCAGATAAACACCAGATGAACACTAGATGAGCACTAGATGAACACTAGATGAACACTAGATGAGCACTAGATGAGCACTAGATGAACACTAGATAAACACTAGATGAACACTAGATGAACACTAGATGAGCACTAGATGAACACTAGATGAACACTAGATGAGCACTGGATGAGCACTAGATGAACACTAGATAAACACCAGATAAACACCAGATGAGCACTAGATGAGCACTAGATGAACTCTAGATAAACACTAGATGAGCACTAGATGAACACTAGATGAGCACTAGATGAACACTAGATGAACACTAGATGAGCACTAGATGAACACTAGATAAACACCAGATAAACACTAGATGAGCACTAGATGAACACTAGATAAACACTAGATGAGCACTAGATGAACACTAGATAAACACTAGATGAGCACTAGATGAACACTAGATAAACACTAGATAAACACTAGATGAACACTAGATAAACACTAGATGAGCACTAGATGAACACTAGATAAACACCAGATAAACACTAGATGAGCACTAGATGAACACTAGATAAACACTAGATGAGCACTAGATGAACACTAGATAAACACTAGATGAGCACTAGATGAACACTAGATAAACACTAGATGAACACTAGATAAACACTAGATGAGCACTAGATGAACACTAGATAAACACTAGATGAGCACTAGATGAACACTAGATAAACACTAGATGAACACTAGATAAACACTAGATGAGCACTAGATGAACACTAGATAAACACTAGATGAGCACTAGATGAACACTAGATGAACACTAGATGAGCACTAGATGAGCACTAGATGAACACTAGATAAACACCAGATAAACACTAGATGAGCACTAGATGAACACTAGATAAACACTAGATGAGCACTAGATGAACACTAGATGAACACTAGATGAGCACTAGATGAACACTAGATGAACACTAGATGAGCACTAGATGAACACTAGATAAACACCAGATAAACACTAGATGAGCACTAGATGAGCACTAGATGAACACTAGATAAACACTAGATGAGCACTAGATGAACACTAGATGAACACTAGATGAGCACTAGATGAACACTAGATGAACACTAGATGAACACTAGATGAACACTAGATGAGCACTAGATAAACACTAGATGAGCACTAGATGAGCACTAGATGAACACTAGATGAGCACTAGATGAACACTAGATGAACACTAGATGAACACTAGATAAACACTAGATGAGCACTAGATGAACACTAGATGAACACTAGATGAGCACTAGATGAACACTAGATGAACACTAGATGAGCACTAGATGAACACTAGAGGAACACTAGATGAACACTAGATGAACACTAGATGAACACTAGATGAGCACTAGATGAACACTAGATGAGCACTTGATGAGCACTAGATGAACACTAGATGAACACTAGATGAGCACTAGATGAACACTAGATGAGCACTAGATGAACACTAGATGAACACTAGATGAGCACTAGATGAACACTAGATGAGCACTAGATGAACACTAGATGAGCACTAGATGAGCACTAGATGAACACTAGATGAACACTAGATGAACACTAGATGAGCACTAGATGAACACTAGATGAGCACTAGATGAGCACTAGAGGAACACTAGATGAGCACTAGATGAGCACTAGAGGAACACTAGATGAGCACTAGATGAGCACTAGATGAGCACTAGAGGAACACTAGATGAGCACTAGATGAGCACTAGAGGAACACTAGATGAACACTAGATGAACACTAGATGAGCACTAGATGAACACTAGATGAACACTAGATGAGCACTAGAGGAACACTAGATGAGCACTAGAGGAACACTAGATGAGCACTAGATGAACACTAGAGGAACACTAGATGAGCACTAGATGAACACTAGATGAGCACTAGATGAACACTAGATGAACACTAGAGGAACACTAGATGAACACTAGATGAACACTAGATGAACACTAGATGAGCACTAGAGGAACACTAGATGAGCACTAGATGAACACTAGATGAGCACTAGATGAACACTAGATGAGCACTAGATTAACACTAGATGAGCACTAGATGAGCACTAGATGAACACTAGATGAGCACTAGATGAACACTAGATGAACACTAGATGAGCACTAGATGAGCACTAGATGAACACTAGATGAACACTAGATGAACACTAGATGAGCACTAGATGAACACTAGATGAACACTAGATGAGCACTAGATGAACACTAGATGAGCACTAGAGGAACACTAGATGAGCACTAGATGAGCACTAGAGGAACACTAGATGAACACTAGATGAACACTAGATGAGCACTAGATGAACACTAGATGAACACTAGATGAGCACTAGAGGAACACTAGATGAGCACTAGAGGAACACTAGATGAGCACTAGATGAACACTAGAGGAACACTAGATGAGCACTAGATGAACACTAGATGAGCACTAGATGAACACTAGATGAACACTAGAGGAACACTAGATGAGCACTAGATGAACACTAGAGGAACACTAGATGAGCACTAGATGAACACTAGATGAGCACTAGATGAGCACTAGATGAACACTAGATGAACACTAGATGAACACTAGATGAACACTAGATGAACACTAGATGAACACTAGATGAGCACACTAGATGAACACTAGATGAGCACTAGATGAGCACTAGATGAACACTAGATGAACACTAGATGAACATTAGATGAGCACTAGATGAGCACTAGATGAACACTAGATAAACACTAGATGAACACTAGATGAACACTAGATGAACACTAGATGAGCACTAGATAAACACCAGATGAACACTAGATGAACACTAGATGAGCACTAGATGAACACTAGATGAACACTAGATAAACACTAGATGAACACTAGATGAGCACTAGATGAACACTAGATGAACACTAGATGAACACTAGATGAGCACTAGATGAACACTAGATGAACACTAGATAAACACTAGATGAACACTAGATGAACACTAGATGAACACTAGATAAACACTAGATGAACACTAGATGAGCACTAGATAAACACTAGATGAACACTAGATGAACACTAGATGAGCACTAGATGAACACTAGATGAACACTAGATGAGCACTAGATGAACACTAGATGAGCACTAGATGAACACTAAATAAACACTAGATGAGCACTAGATGAACACTAGATGAACACTATTCAATTCAATTCAAGTTTATTTGTATAGCGCTTTTCACAATACATATTGTTTCAAAGCAGCTTTACAGAAAATGCATTTCAAAAATATACATACAAAAATACAGTTAGTTAATCATGAAATTTAGGGCATAACATATCGCCGGCGTTGGGTCGTCTCTTCACAGGCGTCGAGTCGTCTCATCACAGGCGTTGGGGCATCTGAAGTCTCCATGAGAGTCTGGATACTAACTGGAGCTGACGAACTCTATTTGAGTTATAGGGACAGGCGTCCCGAGATAACAACAAAAAAGGCAGATGGGAAATAATTAGCGTAGCTGCTGTTCATAATATGAATGCATTTGATCTGATTTAACTGTAGTATAAAAGGTATGAGATGCATCATGTGAATGCTTGGCTAAAGAGATGCGTCTTTAATCTAGTTTTAAACTGGGAGAGCGAGTCTGAGCCTCGGACAGTATCAGGAAGGCTATTCCAGAGTTTAGGAGCTAGATGTGAAAACGCCCTCCCTCCTTTAGTGGACTTAGTTATCCTAGGTACGACCAGAAGCCTCGAATTTAGCGATCTTAAAGAGCGCGATGGATTATAGGGCGATAGAAGATCTCTTAAATACACAGGAGCTAAACCATTTAGGGCTTTATAGGTCAGTAACAATACTTTGTAATTGATACGGAACTTAATAGGTAACCAGTGTAGAGATGATAAAATTGGTGTTATATGATCATATTTTCTTGACCTAGTAAGAACTCTAGCAGCTGCATTTTGGACTAACTGTAGCTTGTTTACGGAGGATGCAGGACAACCAGCTAATAAAGCATTACAGTAATCTAGTCTCGAGGTCATGAATGCATGAACTAACTTTTCTGCATCAGAAACTGATAGCATATTACGTAGCTTAGCAATGTTTCTAAGGTGGAAAAAGGCTGTTCTTGTGACATTTGAAATATGATTTTCAAAAGACAAGTTGCGGTCTAGTATAACACCCAGGTCTTTTACTGTAGAGGATAAAGTAACAGGACGTCCATCTAGATTAAGGTTGTATTGTAAGAGGTTTTGTGGGCAGTTTTTTGGACCAATCAGTAATACCTCCGTTTTATCTGAATTTAATAGAAGAAAATTACACGTCATCCAATATTTTATATCTTTAACACACTCTGTCATTTTAGATAATTTTAGATAACACTAGATGAGCACTAGATGAACACTAGACGACGAACACTAGACGAGCACTAGATGACCACTAGATGAGCACTAGATGAACACTAGATGAGCACTAGATGAGCACTAGATGAACACTAGATGAACACTAGATGAACACTAGACGAGCACTAGACGAACACTAGATGACTAGATGAGCACTAGATGAACACTAGATGAACACTAGACGAACACTAGACGAACACTAGATGACTAGATGAGCACTAGATGAACACTAGATGAACACTAGACGAGCACTAGACGAACACTAGATGACTAGATGAGCACTAGATGAACACTAGATGAGCACAAGATGAACACTAGATGAACACTAGATGAACATGAGGAACAAACATCAGGAGAAACTGGGCGTACGAGGAACAGGCAAAGCAGAGAGAACACTAGAGAACACTACAGGACAGCTAGAGAACACTAGAGAACACTACAGGACAGCTAGAGAACACTAGAGAACACTACAGGACAGCTAGAGAACACTACAGGACAGCTAGAGAACACTAGAGAACACTAGGGAACACTACAGGACAGCTAGAGAACACTAGAGAACAATAGGGAACACTACAGGACAACTAGAGAACACTAGAGAACACTACATGACAGCTAGAGAACACTAGAGAACACTACAGGACAACTAGAGAACACTACATGACAGCTAGAGAACACTAGAGAACACTACAGGACAACTAGAGAACACTAGAGAACACTACAGGACAGCTAGAGATCACTAGAGAACACTACAGGATAGCTAGAGAACACTACAGGACAGCTAGAGAACACTAGAGAACACTACAGGACAGCTAGAGAACACTAGAGAACACTACAGGACAGCTAGAGAACACTACAGGACAGCTAGAGAACACTAGAGAACATTACAGGACAGCTAGAGAACACTAGAGAACACTACAGGACAGCTAGAGAACATTACAGGACAGCTAGAGAACACTAGAGAACACTATAGGACAGCTAGAGAACACTAGAGAACACTACAGGACAGCTAGAGAACACTAGAGAACACTACCGGACAGCTAGAGAACACTAGAGAACACTACAGGACAGCTAGAGAACACTACAGGACAGCTAGAGAACAATAGAGAACACTACAGGACAGCTAGAGAACACTAGAGAACACTACAGGACACTACAGGACACTACATGACAGCTAGAGAACACTAGGGAACACTACAGGACAGCTAGAGAACACTACAGGACAGCTAGAGAACACTAGAGAACACTACAGGACAGCTAGAGAACACTAGAGAACACTACAGGACAGCTAGAGAACACTACAGGACAGCTAGAGAACACTACAGGACAGCTAGAGAACACTAGAGAACACTACAGGACAGCTAGAGAACACTACAGGACAGCTAGAGAACACTAGAGAACACTACAGGACAGCTAGAGAACACTAGAGAACACTACAGGACAGCTAGAGAACACTACAGGACAGCTAGAGAACACTACAGGACAGCTAGAGAACACTAGAGAACACTACCGGACAGCTAGAGAACACTAGAGAACACTACAGGACAGCTAGAGAACACTACAGGACAGCTAGAGAACAATAGAGAACACTACAGGACAGCTAGAGAACACTAGAGAACACTACAGGACACTACAGGACACTACAGGACAGCTAGAGAACACTAGGGAACACTAGGGAACACTACAGGACAGCTAGAGAACACTACAGGACAGCTAGAGAACACTAGAGAACACTACAGGACAGCTAGAGAACACTAGAGAACACTACATGACAGCTAGAGAACACTAGAGAACACTACAGGACAGCTAGAGAACACTAGAGAACACTACATGACAGCTAGAGAACACTAGAGAACACTACAGGACAACTAGAGAACACTAGAGAACACTACAGGACAGCTAGAGAACACTAGAGAACACTACAGGACAGCTAGAGAACACTAGAGAACACTACAGGACAGCTAGAGAACACTAGAGAACACTACAGGACAGTTAGAGAACACTACATGACAGCTAGAGAACACTAGAGAACACTACAGGACAGCTAGAGAACACTAGAGAACACTACAGGACAGCTAGAGAACACTACAGGACAACTAGAGAACACTAGAGAACACTACAGGACAGCTAGAGAACACTAGAGAATACTACAGGACAACTAGAGAACACTACAGGACAACTAGACAACACTAAAGAACACTACAGGACAACTAGAGAACACTAGAGAACACTACAGGACAGCTAGAGAACACTAGAGAACACTACAGGACAGCTAGAGAACACTAGAGAACACTACAGGACAGCTAGAGAACACTAGAGATTACTACAGGACAGCTAGAGAACACTAGAGAACACTACAGGACAGCTAGAGAACACTAGAGAACACTACAGGACAGCTAGAGAACACTAGAGAACATTACAGGACAGCTAGAGAACACTAGAGAACACTATAGGACAGCTAGAGAACACTAGAGAACACTACAGGACAGCTAGAGAACACTAGAGAACACTACAGGACAGCTAGAGAACACTCTAGAACACTACCGGACAGCTAGAGAACACTAGAGAACATTACAGGACAGCTAAAGAACACTACAGGACAGCTAGAGAACACTAGAGAACACTACAGGACAACTAGAGAACACTACAGGACAACTAGAGAACACTAAAGAACACTACAGGACAAATAGAGAACACTAGAGAACACTACAGGACAGCTAGAGAACACTAGAGAACACTACAGGACAGCTAGAGAACACTAGAGAACACTACAGGACAGCTAGAGAACACTAGAGAACACTAGAGAATACTACAGGACAGCTAGAGAACACTAGAGAACACTACAGGACAGCTAGAGAACACTACAGGACAGCTAGAGAACACTAGAGAACACTACAGGACAGCTAGAGAACACTAGAGAACACTAGAGAACATTACAGGACAGTTAGAGAACACTAGAGAACACTACAGGACAGCTAGAGAACACTAGAGAACACTACAGGACAGCTAGAGAACACTAGAGAACCCTACATGACAGCTAGAGAACACTAGAGAACACTACAGGACAACTAGAGAACACTAGAGAACACTACAGGACAGCTAGAGAACACTAGAGAACTCTACAGGACAGCTAGAGAACACTAGAGAACACTACAGGACAGCTAGAGAACACTAGAGAACACTACAGGACAGCTAGAGAACACTACAGGACAGCTAGAGAACACTAGAGAACACTACAGGACAACTAGAGAACACTACAGGACAGCTAGAGATCACTAGAGAACACTAGGGAACACTACAGGACAGCTAGAGAACACTACAGGACAGCTAGAGAACACTAGAGAACACTACAGGACAGCTAGAGAACACTAGAGAACACTACAGGACAGCTAGAGAACACTAGAGAACACTACAGGACAGCTAGGGAACACTAGAGAACACTACAGGACAGCTAGAGAACAATAGAGAACACTACAGGACAGCTAGAGAACACTAGAGAACATTACAGGACAGCTAGAGAACACTAGAGAACACTATAGGACAGCTAGAGAACACTAGAGAACACTACAGGACAGCTAGAGAACACTAGAGAACATTACAGGACAGCTAGAGAACACTACAGGACAGCTAGAGAACACTAGAGAACACTACAGGACAACTAGAGAACACTACAGGACAACTAGAGAACACTACAGGACAACTAGAGAACACTAAAGAACACTACAGGACAACTAGAGAACACTAGAGAACACTACAGGACAGCTAGAGAACACTAGAGAACACTACAGGACAGCTAGAGAACACTACAGGACAGCTAGAGAACACTAGAGAACACTAGAGAATACTACAGGACAGCTAGATAAACACCAGATAAACACTAGATGAGCACTAGATGAGCACTAGATGAACACTAGATAAACACTAGATGAGCACTAGATGAACACTAGATGAACACTAGATGAGCACTAGATGAACACTAGATGAACACTAGATGAACACTAGATGAACACTAGATGAACACTAGATGAGCACTAGATAAACACTAGATGAGCACTAGATGAACACTAGATGAACACTAGATGAACACTAGATGAACACTAGATGAACACTAGATGAGCACTAGATAAACACTAGATGAGCACTAGATGAGCACTAGATGAGCACTAGATGAACACTAGATGAGCACTAGATGAACACTAGATGAACACTAGATGAACACTAGATAAACACTAGATGAGCACTAGATGAGCACTAGATGAACACTAGATGAACACTAGATGAGCACTAGATGAACACTAGATGAACACTAGATGAGCACTAGATGAACACTAGAGGAACACTAGATGAACACTAGATGAACACTAGATGAACACTAGATGAACACTAGATGAGCACTAGATGAACACTAGATGAGCACTTGATGAACACTAGATGAGCACTAGATGAACACTAGATGAGCACTAGATGAACACTAGATGAGCACTAGATTAACACTAGATGAGCACTAGATGAGCACTAGATGAACACTAGATGAGCACTAGATGAACACTAGATGAACACTAGATGAGCACTAGATGAGCACTAGATGAACACTAGATGAACACTAGATGAACACTAGATGAGCACTAGATGAACACTAGATGAACACTAGATGAGCACTAGATGAACACTAGATGAGCACTAGAGGAACACTAGATGAGCACTAGATGAGCACTAGAGGAACACTAGATGAACACTAGATGAACACTAGATGAGCACTAGATGAACACTAGATGAACACTAGATGAGCACTAGAGGAACACTAGATGAGCACTAGAGGAACACTAGATGAGCACTAGATGAACACTAGAGGAACACTAGATGAGCACTAGATGAACACTAGATGAGCACTAGATGAACACTAGATGAACACTAGAGGAACACTAGATGAGCACTAGATGAACACTAGAGGAACACTAGATGAGCACTAGATGAACACTAGATGAGCACTAGATGAGCACTAGATGAACACTAGATGAACACTAGATAAACACTAGATGAACACTAGATGAACACTAGATGAACACTAGATGAACACTAGATGAGCACACTAGATGAACACTAGATGAGCACTAGATGAGCACTAGATGAACACTAGATGAACACTAGATGAACACTAGATGAGCACTAGATGAACACTAGATAAACACTAGATGAACACTAGATGAGCACTAGATGAACACTAGATGAACACTAGATGAGCACTAGATAAACACCAGATGAACACTAGATGAACACTAGATGAGCACTAGATGAACACTAGATGAACACTAGATAAACACTAGATGAACACTAGATGAGCACTAGATGAACACTAGATGAACACTAGATGAACACTAGATGAGCACTAGATGAACACTAGATGAACACTAGATAAACACTAGATGAACACTAGATGAACACTAGATGAACACTAGATAAACACTAGATGAACACTAGATGAGCACTAGATAAACACTAGATGAACACTAGATGAGCACTAGATGAACACTAGATGAACACTAGATGAGCACTAGATGAACACTAGATGAGCACTAGATGAACACTAAATAAACACTAGATGAGCACTAGATGAACACTAGATGAACACTATTCAATTCAATTCAAGTTTATTTGTATAGCGCTTTTCACAATACATATTGTTTCAAAGCAGCTTTACAGAAAATGCATTTCAAAAATATACATACAAAAATACAGTTAGTTAATCATGAAATTTAGGGCATAACATATCGCCGGCGTTGGGTCGTCTCTTCACAGGCGTCGAGTCGTCTCATCACAGGCGTTGGGGCATCTGAAGTCTCCATGAGAGTCTGGATACTAACTGGAGCTGACGAACTCTATTTGAGTTATAGGGACAGGCGTCCCGAGATAACAACAAAAAAGGCAGATGGGAAATAATTAGCGTAGCTGCTGTTCATAATATGAATGCATTTGATCTGATTTAACTGTAGTATAAAAGGTATGAGATGCATCATGTGAATGCTTGGCTAAAGAGATGCGTCTTTAATCTAGTTTTAAACTGGGAGAGCGAGTCTGAGCCTCGGACAGTATCAGGAAGGCTATTCCAGAGTTTAGGAGCTAGATGTGAAAACGCCCTCCCTCCTTTAGTGGACTTAGTTATCCTAGGTACGACCAGAAGCCTCGAATTTAGCGATCTTAAAGAGCGCGATGGAATATAGGGCGATAGAAGATCTCTTAAATACACAGGAGCTAAACCATTTAGGGCTTTATAGGTCAGTAACAATACTTTGTAATTGATACGGAACTTAATAGGTAACCAGTGTAGAGATGATAAAATTGGTGTTATATGATCATATTTTCTTGACCTAGTAAGAACTCTAGCAGCTGCATTTTGGACTAACTGTAGCTTGTTTACGGAGGATGCAGGACAACCAGCTAATAAAGCATTACAGTAATCTAGTCTCGAGGTCATGAATGCATGAACTAACTTTTCTGCATCAGAAACTGATAGCATATTACGTAGCTTAGCAATGTTTCTAAGGTGGAAAAAGGCTGTTCTTGTGACATTTGAAATATGATTTTCAAAAGACAAGTTGCGGTCTAGTATAACACCCAGGTCTTTTACTGTAGAGGATAAAGTAACAGGATGTCCATCTAGATTAAGGTTGTATTGTAAGAGGTTTTGTGGGCAGTTTTTTGGACCAATCAGTAATACCTCCGTTTTATCTGAATTTAATAGAAGAAAATTACACGTCATCCAATATTTTATATCTTTAACACACTCTGTCATTTTAGATAATTTTAGATAACACTAGATGAGCACTAGATGAACACTAGACGACGAACACTAGACGAGCACTAGATGACCACTAGATGAGCACTAGATGAACACTAGATGAGCACTAGATGAGCACTAGATGAACACTAGATGAACACTAGATGAACACTAGACGAGCACTAGACGAACACTAGATGACTAGATGAGCACTAGATGAACACTAGATGAACACTAGACGAACACTAGACGAACACTAGATGACTAGATGAGCACTAGATGAACACTAGATGAACACTAGACGAGCACTAGACGAACACTAGATGACTAGATGAGCACTAGATGAACACTAGATGAGCACAAGATGAACACTAGATGAACACTAGACGAGCACTAGACGAACACTAGATGACTAGATGAGCACTAGATGAACACTAGATGAGCACAAGATGAACACTAGATGAACACTAGATGAACATGAGGAACAAACATCAGGAGAAACTGGGCGTACGAGGAACAGGCAAAGCAGAGAGAACACTAGAGAACACTACAGGACAGCTAGAGAACACTAGAGAACACTACAGGACAGCTAGAGAACACTAGAGAACACTACAGGACAGCTAGAGAACACTACAGGACAGCTAGAGAACACTAGAGAACACTAGGGAACACTACAGGACAGCTAGAGAACACTAGAGAACAATAGGGAACACTACAGGACAACTAGAGAACACTAGAGAACACTACATGACAGCTAGAGAACACTAGAGAACACTACAGGACAACTAGAGAACACTACATGACAGCTAGAGAACACTAGAGAACACTACAGGACAACTAGAGAACACTAGAGAACACTACAGGACAGCTAGAGATCACTAGAGAACACTACAGGATAGCTAGAGAACACTACAGGACAGCTAGAGAACACTAGAGAACACTACAGGACAGCTAGAGAACACTAGAGAACACTACAGGACAGCTAGAGAACACTACAGGACAGCTAGAGAACACTAGAGAACATTACAGGACAGCTAGAGAACACTAGAGAACACTACAGGACAGCTAGAGAACATTACAGGACAGCTAGAGAACACTAGAGAACACTATAGGACAGATAGAGAACACTAGAGAACACTACAGGACAGCTAGAGAACACTAGAGAACACTACCGGACAGCTAGAGAACACTAGAGAACACTACAGGACAGCTAGAGAACACTACAGGACAGCTAGAGAACAATAGAGAACACTACAGGACAGCTAGAGAACACTAGAGAACACTACAGGACACTACAGGACACTACATGACAGCTAGAGAACACTAGGGAACACTACAGGACAGCTAGAGAACACTACAGGACAGCTAGAGAACACTAGAGAACACTACAGGACAGCTAGAGAACACTAGAGAACACTACAGGACAGCTAGAGAACACTACAGGACAGCTAGAGAACACTACAGGACAGCTAGAGAACACTAGAGAACACTACAGGACAGCTAGAGAACACTACAGGACAGCTAGAGAACACTAGAGAACACTACAGGACAGCTAGAGAACACTAGAGAACACTACAGGACAGCTAGAGAACACTACAGGACAGCTAGAGAACACTACAGGACAGCTAGAGAACACTAGAGAACACTACCGGACAGCTAGAGAACACTAGAGAACACTACAGGACAGCTAGAGAACACTACAGGACAGCTAGAGAACAATAGAGAACACTACAGGACAGCTAGAGAACACTAGAGAACACTACAGGACACTACAGGACACTACAGGACAGCTAGAGAACACTAGGGAACACTAGGGAACACTACAGGACAGCTAGAGAACACTACAGGACAGCTAGAGAACACTAGAGAACACTACAGGACAGCTAGAGAACACTAGAGAACACTACATGACAGCTAGAGAACACTAGAGAACACTACAGGACAGCTAGAGAACACTAGAGAACACTACATGACAGCTAGAGAACACTAGAGAACACTACAGGACAACTAGAGAACACTAGAGAACACTACAGGACAGCTAGAGAACACTAGAGAACACTACAGGACAGCTAGAGAACACTAGAGAACACTACAGGACAGCTAGAGAACACTAGAGAACACTACAGGACAGTTAGAGAACACTACATGACAGCTAGAGAACACTAGAGAACACTACAGGACAGCTAGAGAACACTAGAGAACACTACAGGACAGCTAGAGAACACTACAGGACAACTAGAGAACACTAGAGAACACTACAGGACAGCTAGAGAACACTAGAGAATACTACAGGACAACTAGAGAACACTACAGGACAACTAGACAACACTAAAGAACACTACAGGACAACTAGAGAACACTAGAGAACACTACAGGACAGCTAGAGAACACTAGAGAACACTACAGGACAGCTAGAGAACACTAGAGAACACTACAGGACAGCTAGAGAACACTAGAGATTACTACAGGACAGCTAGAGAACACTAGAGAACACTACAGGACAGCTAGAGAACACTAGAGAACACTACAGGACAGCTAGAGAACACTAGAGAACATTACAGGACAGCTAGAGAACACTAGAGAACACTATAGGACAGCTAGAGAACACTAGAGAACACTACAGGACAGCTAGAGAACACTAGAGAACACTACAGGACAGCTAGAGAACACTCTAGAACACTACCGGACAGCTAGAGAACACTAGAGAACATTACAGGACAGCTAAAGAACACTACAGGACAGCTAGAGAACACTAGAGAACACTACAGGACAACTAGAGAACACTACAGGACAACTAGAGAACACTAAAGAACACTACAGGACAAATAGAGAACACTAGAGAACACTACAGGACAGCTATAGAACACTAGAGAACACTACAGGACAGCTAGAGAACACTAGAGAACACTACAGGACAGCTAGAGAACACTAGAGAACACTAGAGAATACTACAGGACAGCTAGAGAACACTAGAGAACACTACAGGACAGCTAGAGAACACTACAGGACAGCTAGAGAACACTAGAGAACACTACAGGACAGCTAGAGAACACTAGAGAACACTAGAGAACATTACAGGACAGTTAGAGAACACTAGAGAACACTACAGGACAGCTAGAGAACACTAGAGAACACTACAGGACAGCTAGAGAACACTAGAGAACCCTACATGACAGCTAGAGAACACTAGAGAACACTACAGGACAACTAGAGAACACTAGAGAACACTACAGGACAGCTAGAGAACACTAGAGAACTCTACAGGACAGCTAGAGAACACTAGAGAACACTACAGGACAGCTAGAGAACACTAGAGAACACTACAGAACAGCTAGAGAACACTACAGGACAGCTAGAGAACACTAGAGAACACTACAGGACAACTAGAGAACACTACAGGACAGCTAGAGATCACTAGAGAACACTAGGGAACACTACAGGACAGCAAGAGAACACTACAGGACAGCTAGAGAACACTAGAGAACACTACAGGACAGCTAGAGAACACTAGAGAACACTACAGGACAGCTAGAGAACACTAGAGAACACTACAGGACAGCTAGGGAACACTAGAGAACACTACAGGACAGCTAGAGAACAATAGAGAACACTACAGGACAGCTAGAGAACACTAGAGAACATTACAGGACAGCTAGAGAACACTAGAGAACACTATAGGACAGCTAGAGAACACTAGAGAACACTACAGGACAGCTAGAGAACACTAGAGAACACTACAGGACAGCTAGAGAACACTAGAGAACACTACCGGACAGCTAGAGAACACTAGAGAACATTACAGGACAGCTAGAGAACACTACAGGACAGCTAGAGAACACTAGAGAACACTACAGGACAACTAGAGAACACTACAGGACAACTAGAGAACACTACAGGACAACTAGAGAACACTAAAGAACACTACAGGACAACTAGAGAACACTAGAGAACACTACAGGACAGCTAGAGAACACTAGAGAACACTACAGGACAGCTAGAGAACACTACAGGACAGCTAGAGAACACTAGAGAACACTAGAGAATACTACAGGACAGCTAGAGAACACTAGAGAACACTACAGGACAGCTAGAGAACACTACAGGACAGCTAGAGAACACTAGAGAACACTAGAGAATACTACAGGACAGCTAGAGAACACTAGAGAACACTACAGGACAGCTAGAGAACACTAGAGAACACTACAGGACAGCTAGAGAACATTACAGGACAGCTAGAGAACACTAGAGAACACTACAGGACAGCTAGAGAACACTAGAGAACATTACAGGACAGCTAGAGAACACTAGAGAACACTATAGGACAGCTAGAGAACACTAGAGAACACTAATGGACAGCTAGAGAACACTAGAGAACACTACAGGACAGCTAGAGAACACTAGAGAACACTACCGGACAGCTAGAGAACACTAGAGAACATTACAGGACAGCTAGAGAACACTACAGGACAGCTAGAGAACACTAGAGAACACTACAGGACAACTAGAGAACACTACAGGACAACTAGAGAACACTACAGGACAACTAGAGAACACTAAAGAACACTACAGGACAAATAGAGAACACTAGAGAACACTACAGGACAGCTAGAGAACACTAGAGAACACTACAGGACAGCTAGAGAACACTAGAGAACACTACAGGACAGCTAGAGAACACTAGAGAACACTAGAGAATACTACAGGACAGCTAGAGAACACTAGAGAACACTACAGGACAGCTAGAGAACACTACAGGACAGCTAGAGAACACTAGAGAACACTACAGGACAGCTAGAGAACACTAGAGAACACTAGAGAACATTACAGGACAGTTAGGGAACACTAGAGAACACTACAGGACAGCTAGAGAACACTAGAGAACACTACAGGACAGCTAGAGAACACTAGAGAACCCTACATGACAGCTAGAGAACACTAGAGAACACTACAGGACAGCTAGAGAACACTACAGGACAGCTAGAGAACACTAGAGAACACTACAGGACAGCTAGAGAACACTAGAGAACACTAGAGAACATTACAGGACAGTTAGAGAACACTAGAGAACACTACAGGACAGCTAGAGAACACTAGAGAACACTACAGGACAGCTAGAGAACACTAGAGAACCCTACATGACAGCTAGAGAACACTAGAGAACACTACAGGACAACTAGAGAACACTAGAGAACACTACAGGACAGCTAGAGAACACTAGAGAACTCTACAGGACAGCTAGAGAACACTACAGGACAGCTAGAGAACAATAGAGAACACTACAGGACAGCTAGAGAACACTAGAGAACACTACAGGACACTACAGGACACTACAGGACAGCTAGAGAACACTAGGGAACACTAGGGAACACTACAGGACAGCTAGAGAACACTAGAGAACACTACAGGACAGCTAGAGAACACTAGAGAACACTACAGGACAGCTAGAGAACACTAGAGAACACTACAGGACAGCTAGGGAACACTAGAGAACACTACAGGACAGCTAGATAACACTAGAGAACACTACAGGACAGCTAGAGAACACTAGAGAACATTACAGGACAGCTAGAGAACACTAGAGAACACTATAGGACAGCTAGAGAACACTAGAGAACATTACAGGACAGCTAGAGAACACTAGAGAACACTATAGGACAGCTAGAGAACACTAGAGAACACTACAGGACAGCTAGAGAACACTAGAGAACACTACAGGACAGCTAGAGAACACTAGAGAACACTACCGGACAGCTAGAGAACACTAGAGAACATTACAGGACAGCTAGAGAACACTACAGGACAGCTAGAGAACACTAGAGAACACTACAGGACAACTAGAGAACACTACAGGACAACTAGAGAACACTACAGGACAACTAGAGAACACTAAAGAACACTACAGGACAACTAGAGAACACTAGAGAACACTACAGGACAGCTAGAGAACACTAGAGAACACTACAGGACAGCTAGAGAACACTACAGGACAGCTAGAGAACACTAGAGAACACTAGAGAATACTACAGGACAGCTAGAGAACACTAGAGAACACTACAGGACAGCTAGAGAACACTACAGGACAGCTAGAGAACACTAGAGAACATTACAGGACAGTTAGAGAACACTAGAGAACACTACAGGACAGCTAGAGAACACTAGAGAACATTACAGGACAGCTAGAGAACACTAGAGAACACTACAGGACAGCTAGAGAACACTAGAGAACACTAGAGAACATTACAGGACAGCTAGAGAACACTAGAGAACATTACAGGACAGCTAGAGAACACTAGAGAACACTACAGGACAGCTAGAGAACACTAGAGAACTACATGACAGCTAGGGAACACTAGAGAACACTACAGGACAGCTAGAGAACACTAGAGAACACTACAGGACAACTAGAGAACACTACAGGACAACTAGAGAACACTACAGGACAACTAGAGAACACTAAAGAACACTACAGGACAACTAGAGAACACTAGAGAACACTACAGGACAGCTAGAGAACACTAGAGAACACTACAGGACAGCTAGAGAACACTACAGGACAGCTAGAGAACACTAGAGAACACTAGAGAATACTACAGGACAGCTAGAGAACACTAGAGAACACTACAGGACAGCTAGAGAACACTACAGGACAGCTAGAGAACACTAGAGAACATTACAGGACAGTTAGAGAACACTAGAGAACACTACAGGACAGCTAGAGAACACTAGAGAACATTACAGGACAGCTAGAGAACACTAGAGAACACTACAGGACAGCTAGAGAACACTAGAGAACATTACAGGACAGCTAGAGAACACTAGAGAACATTACAGGACAGCTAGAGAACACTAGAGAACACTACAGGACAGCTAGAGAACACTAGAGAACTACATGACAGCTAGAGAACACTAGAGAACACTACAGGACAACTAGAGAACACTAGAGAACACTACAGGACAGCTAGAGAACACTAGAGAACACTACAGGACAGCTAGAGAACACTAGAGAACACTACATGACAGCTAGAGAACACTAGAGAACACTACAGGACAGCTAGAAAACACTAGAGAACACTACAGGACAGCTAGAGAACACTAGAGAACACTACAGGACAACTAGAGAACACTACAGGACAGCTAGAGATCACTAGAGAACACTAGGGAACACTACAGGATAGCTAGAGAACACTACAGGACAGCTAGAGAACACTAGAGAACACTACAGGACAGCTAGAGAACACTACAGGACAGCTAGAGAACACTAGAGAACACTACAGGACAGCTAGAGAACACTAGAGAACATTACAGGACAACTAGAGAACACTACAGGACAGCTAGAGAACATTACAGGACAGCTAGAGAACACTAGAGAACACTATAGGACAGCTAGAGAACACTAGAGAACACTACAGGACAGCTAGAGAACACTAGAGAACACTACAGGACAGCTAGAGAACACTAGAGAACTCTACAGGACAGCTAGAGAACACTACAGGACAGCTAGAGAACACTAGAGAACACTACAGGACAGCTAGAGAACACTACAGGACAGCTAGAGAACACTAGAGAACACTACAGGACAGCTAGAGAACACTAGAGAACACTACAGGACAGCTAGAGAACACTAGAGAACACTACAGGACAGCTAGAGAACACTAGAGAACACTACAGGACAGCTAGAGAACACTAGAGAACACTACCGGACAGCTAGAGAACACTAGAGAACATTACAGGACAGCTAGAGAACACTACAGGACAGCTAGAGATTACACACTTCGTTAGATTACTCTAGGGTAAATTCACAACAAGTTTCTTCTGCTCAAATTGTACAGATATAGTTTTTCCACTGAAACAGGTTTTGTCACAAATTTGAGACGTATCCCTCCTGAGATACGTAATTTCCACCCTTTATAAAGTAAAATAAAAACACTTTCCACTGATGTGATCGACTGTAACAAACACATGCACCTAACTTTTATTATTTTTAATACATTTGCAAAGTATGCTAATGAGCGAGACGCCGTGAGGATGCAGAAACGTCTGAAACCCGAGCGCTTGCATGTTTCAGTGCCAGATATCACTGTGACTGGACGGACCTTAAAATGACTGAACTACACCACGATGACTGGTCATAACTGCCACAAGCTCACGGTGTTCAGTATTGTGTGCAAATTCAATGTTGAAATAGGTTCATTTTAGACGTCTATTTTGACAAGCCTTCATTAACCCTTCATTATTCGATTTATCGAGGAATAGGATTGTTGGATATGGTGTTCAATATTGTAAGTTCTTTCATTTCCAGTAACCATTCAACTTTCCCAGACGACACAAAATTATGTTTTCTAAAAACATATGCAAGCGTTCTCTATGAGTGATTAACAGTCATGGCAGATTTTTCTCAGTATTTACACACCATTTTATACATATAATACATGTTGACTTCTGTAATTTGAGTTTGTTAGGGCACAGAAGAACATGTACACACTGATGTACACACACTGATGTACACCCATGATGTACACACACTGATGTACACACACTGATGTACACACTCACGCCGTCTGACATCCGCTGTGCTAATGATCTTTATCGGGACTCATAATAATTCTGCTTCATTCATCAGCTCAGAACAAGAAACATGATGGGGACTATCATAATCACAGCCGAGCTTTCGGCCTGATCAAATGTCCAGTGTACCTCAGTTGCTGTAGTGTACATGGTATATTAGTGCCGCATGTGTAGCCTTGAGGGAGATAACAGACTGGAATATAAGACATCCACTCAGACAGTTGTCAGTAGGGGTGTTTGTGTGATTTGCCCAAGCGCTGATGATTGCAGTGAGAGAAGAGCTCAGGATCAGCATCGCTCGAGCTCATCCACACGGGATCACTGTACCACAGCAGTACTGGGCTTTATAGACCCGCTCACGGCTTCTTCTGCACACCCTGTCCCGCTCTCCTCTTTCTCCAGTGGATTCCTGCACACAACAATAAAGACATAACAGTTTTAGAGTTAGCTGCCGCTGACCGGAGACAATACAGGCATGCTGCAAATATCAGAGAAGACTCAGTCCGTTTCTCAGCGCTGAAGACTCTGTGCTTCTGCTCACAGATGTTTCTACACCGCTGGTCATTAGTGGAGTGTTCCTCCTCTAAATGATGCTAGTTCTCCGCTGTTAGCGTACTCAGTATCTATCCTGCTTTCAGCGCCTCTGTGGTCTTTATATTTCTCCAGTGAGCCGGGATTCAGTCTTTGTTCTGTACAGTCGCTCCCTGAAGGAAAAGCACAGAGTTCTGCATGGAATGACATCAAAAGCCATGCTAGCATATTACATCAAACACACCGTTACATAAACAGCGGCACAGTTTCATTGGAAAGAATATCGTTTCCTTGAGCTATTGCTAATTAAACCTCCTCTGTGGGTTCAGAAAGAACGGCAGGAACTGGTGAAATACTGCAGTGGGACACTCGACTTCATCTCAACTATTAAACAGCACTAACTCCTTCCTTTATCTTTATCACGGCTCTTATTAAAGGGACAGTTCACCTAAAACTGAAGATTAGCCCATGGTTTACTCACCCTGAAGTCATAGGTGTATTTGACATTCTTCTGTCAGACGAACACAATCAGAGTTATGTTAGAAATGTCCTGGCTCTTGACGCATGACGTAATGACAACGGTTGACTACTCTCGCGGTTCACACACACACCGCGCTGGGCAGCCGCGATCGTCATTACGTCATGTGTCAAGTTCAAGTGTTGCTCTTTTGGCGTGAATCGATGCGTACGGTTGTCTGCCGGAAGATAGTTATTTTACTTGATAAAGTTTTAAAAATTTATATTTTTCTTCATTTTTCTTCATACACAAACGCATTGCCTTTATTAACCCTCGCAGAGCCTGTGGAGAACTCTAATCATGAATAGATGTGCTTTAAGTCAAACGGCCATTCACTGCCATTATAAAGCTTGGAAGAGCCAGGACATGTTTAAAGGGATAGTTCACTTTGAAATGAAACGTTGGTATGTTTTATCTTACCTGAAGTGCATCAAGATGTCAGTGTCTTTGTCTCCGCAGTAGTTTCAATTTTGATATTTTTTGGTCAAACCGTTCTTGTCTGTCAGTCATATAATGCAGGTCTATAGGCACTGTCTCCAAAAGCATGCAGAGAAAAGTCCAAATTAAAAAATTCCCCATCGTAAGTGCACATTGATGGCCTAAGACACGAAACAAGCGGTTTGTGTGATAAAACGAACAGTATTTATATCGTTTTATCTCTTTTACACAACCACGTCCATCTGATCTGTTTACTTAGTCTGCACAAGCGCTGTAGAGCGCCGGAAGTGATCTCTCGTGCGTGTACGTCACTCATTGTTTACACAGAGATTTCGGCAGTGTTATCTTTTACTGTGAAGAGCTAAACTTATTTAGACGTGCAGTGCCGTCGCAGGTGGGGTGCGAGGCCCTGTGTGAACTTGAAATGCGAGGCCCTGCTCTTTGATGTGGATGCTCAATTGCACATGAATAACAGTCACGCGTCGCTGTTCTAGTTCTATTGCACGAATAATCTCGCTGCAATACGTTTTTATCAAGTAGAATAATACAGCATAATCATGCACATAGTCTGAGGCGCCGCAATTGGGCAGGCAATTGCCTGGGCCCCCGCATTTTAAGGGCCCCAAGGGCTGATCATTTAAACAATCAGAAATATTAATATAAAGCCGCAGCAACATCTCTGCATCCCCCTCAGTGGGGCCGCTCTCTCGTTACGCTCGTTATGCGTTTACCTTTTTCAATAACTATGCCGGAGAGTGGCTTCCTCTGTCGGACATCTATCATATATTGGGGAAACATCTTAAAGCTTGGTTTTAGCGTAACAAAGTCAATGAATAATCTCAAATTGAATACGGCTTTCCAAGAGTTAACGGAGCATTTATGAGTATTCTTCAATATTATATATATATTCTATATAAATGCAGTCCATTTACCATTGAATGCATTAACAGCTTCACTAATCCTGTCTTTACGAGTGATCCTGGATCTGTCACATGACCCTGGGTCCCAGAAGCCCACGGGACGACCCGCTGTTTCGGCAGCGCCGGCTCCTCAATAATAGATGTGGCAGGTGGTGCCACCACACTTCACAGAGTTGATCAATCTTTTATATCCCAGCTGTTGGAGAGCAGAGTTTGAAGCTGGAGGACACTGGGAGGACGCTCATGCTGGAGTCAGGCTTCAAATCCAGGGTTTCTGTAAAGAGTTTCAGTCAGTTCTAATCTTATGGACACCCAAAGGTCTACTGGGTCATTCCATGTCAACCAGACGTTCCTGGCGAAAAATATTCTTTCCAACGAAAGAAATCTATAAATAAAGAAGGAGGCCATAGATGAATGTTTACGGAGTAATAGTTATGGTCATGTCATGTTTAGTTTCATTATCTTGTTCTGTTTACTCTCTATGTGTAGGTTTTTGTCTTTGCCCGAGTTCGAGTTCATTGTTGGTTTCTATGGTTTCTCCTGGTTGGTGCACTCCTGTTTCCTGTTTCCTGTTTCCTGTGTCATTAATGATCATTCCCAGTGTATTTGAGCCATCTGTGTCCTCAGATCTATCTCTTTAATCTTCATTCTGCATCACTCATCATCTTTGTGGATTTTACTACATGCAACCAGTGACAGAACTCAGAACAGATTTATGCGCGGTATATTGTATGATTGTGTTTTGCCCCAGACGAAAGATGATCAGTCGACATGAAATAAAATGACAAGCCAATAAAAATGCAACATGAAATGGCGTATTGATCAACGTGACATGGCATTAATACTTCTTACTTCTTACCTCAAGCTCCTTTTGGAAGATTGCCATGTCAGGTTGGCCTCTTCCCTAGCCATGGTCGCGTCCTTATTCTCCTCTTTCGCTTCATCCTCTTCTTTTCAGCGCACATAAAAAACACAATTGCTAAAGTGCGATTCATCTGGCTCTATTTGTTGACCAGCAGAGAGACCGAGATCAGCCATATCCGCTACAGATCTTAAGCCCGAGTCCATTGTGAGTCTAAGCGGGGGCTTGAGCCGGCAGCAGCATCGAGGCAAGACTACTGGAGTTCGAGGGGATCGACTGGCTCACACTCCCATTGCTGAGGGCCGCTCAATGAGCTGGTCCTCACTGAAGTATAATTTGATGAGCTTAAGTAACCGTTAATAGTCTACAGTCTCCGCTGACCCCGTCCAGTTCCACCAGTTCCTCTCCTGCGGTTTCCCTTCAGCCCTCGGATCCTCCAGTGGGTCTGCCTTGTGCTTTCCAAGTCATCAGCTCTGCCTTGGTCTAAGGATCCCTCAGTCCGGTACACATCTGTTGACTTTAGCAATCCTTGTTGCATTATACACCAATGGTGACAGTACAACAATGTGAAAAAGCACTTTTTCTTTGTGTGTGTTTTCTTTTCTTTTTCTTACAAATTCAGCATGCAAGTAACTCATGTATTAAATATATATTAATATCCTCTTAGATTCTGGTTCTAAACAAACTTTTCTTTTGGTATCTTTATTTTATGTCCCTACGTGGTTCAATCACAGAGATATGGGAATGTGCAAATTGTTGCATTTCACCCAGTATCAATGGTCAAAAAAACAAAATGTGGTCACCTTGCAAGCCCGTCTAAATCGGTCCAATGGTGGTATCCGATAGAACAGGTGAAGGTCTCTGTGTGTAATGTCTTTCCGCGTGGCAAAGTAATCACGACCTCGAATTTAGGTTAGATTGCCAATTGGTTATTGGTCAATTATATGATAGTTTAGCAATACATTTGATTGTTCTATTTAACTCTTTACTTATATTTTACCTGTTCATATTAGGAAGCTCTGAGGTCCTCATGCCTTCTGCTCAACGCGGGTCTCACGATCATAAGCTCGTCAGTTTCGGTCACAATTGGCTATATACCTGAGATCGGTCACATTCACACTTACACAAACAAAGATACTGTGGTATAGCCCTCGTATAACCCTGTTTACTTCAGGCAGAGGTATGGCCACTATTACAGATATAAGCCGACCAGCATTACTTCTCTTATAATAGCTTTGGATTGGCCATGCCGTGGTTTCCCACGTACACTTATCTAAAGTAACATTAAATCAAAACAGAGGTAATACACACCCAGATGTAGATTGGTCAAGCAGCGTGTTTGCTGTTCTAAACGGAAATTCACTTCTTGTCTTTGGAAAACACGTACACTTGAATTAGTGCCAAATATTAGTCGTCACTAACCTGACGCAGACTTGCGGTAACATACGAATCCGTTCAATCTACTTGGGAAATTTCAGAGTCAGTCAGAATAAAATCAAATGTTTACAGTTTATTATGTCAGGTAAATGTATAGTTAAAATATCAGTTAAAAGATAATACAAAACATCAAATGCTCTGGAATAAAGTGTAAGGTAAATACCTCGGACTCTGGGTCCGTATGAATTAGCTCAAATGATCTATAGGGAATTTTAATAACTAATCATGAATATGATTAATATATTGCATATTACAGTTACATTAAATTATCGAAATTGAAGATAGACTATATGAATATATGAATATACAATCACAACAAATTATAATTCCTCATTCATACATCAATAGTCTTATTTCAGATCAATTATGAGATAATATTTAAGGGAAATTAATATAATTATCAAATCGGTGTTGTCCAGCAACGACCGTAAGATTAAACTATCAATTTCTCAATCAAGCTATCCTTTCTAACAAACTCCAAGAAATATCAACTTTCTGGCCGTGAACGTTAATTTTCTTGTGTTTATAAAATTAAATCTACTCAATGTAGTAAATAATAAGAGCGATGGTAGCTCTTAGATCGTAAATCTCATTGACTCGTCATTACGAACATTTACCCAGAAACAGTCTTGAATATATATATGGCTTTAATAAATGCAAAACTACAGAATAAGGACTACACAATACACTGATTATATGTCTATGTACATAACATACAGGTGAACAAACCAGGCAAAACGAATAACAGATGAGAGGGGGAGAGCGAGAGAGAGAGAGAGAGAGAGAAGGAGAGAATGACTCGTAGGAGGGGCGCGCGCTGGAGCACGCGCTGAGGTTGTAGGGTGAGAGAGAGGATGATCATGAGTGATCATAGAATAACGAAATCACAGTCCCCTGAGAGCCATCAAAATGCATCGAATCTTAAAACATTAAAACTCGTTAGAGTTGATACTTGCACAGTTCTTTGTGTGAGTGTCTGAGGGGCGCGCGTTCTCGTGCCGAGGCGCGTTCTCTCGTGAATCCTCGGAGCAGGGCGCGTGCTTGTGTTGCCGTAGCGAGCTGTTCGCGGGAGTTTTGAAGGTCTCTCGGAAGTGAAGTTGCCGATGGAATTCAGGCTTAGTTCGTTTGACTCTTAGGTGGAAACGAACAAAGGAGAATTTGAAAATGAAACCAAAAGACGTGGATAAAGAAAATAAAAGAAGACGGAGACTCCCAAAGGAGTTCGTAGACTTTTTACATGACGAAGCAGTGATGAAGGCAGGAAGCAAGAGAGAGCAGGAAGAGCGTTTGGCTTTTAAGGAATGTAAGGATAACGCCTTCTCTTGGCGGATTGCCCAATCACCTTCAGTGATCTGGGAGCGGGAAGCTCTCTTTGTCTTGTCGAGAAGACCCCCTGCTGTATAATTTATGGTAGGGAATTGGAATTGTCATTTCTACGGCTGAAAAGAATTCATATCATAATCATAATATCATTGCAGTCTATTATCGAGATTCAACTCCGTTAGGTCTCAAGATTCAAAATGATACTAAACACACCAAGTTCAGATTATATGATAACAAAGTTACATTATACTGCATTAGTATAGGCATTTTAAAGTTTGATTAATACATACTGATATTGAAATCAGTTCCACATCGGTCGTGACACATAAATGGCAACACAGAAAAATATCAAGTCCATTTGTTGAGGTCTTAAATATGATTCTGTTGAATAAAGTCTCTTGGTGTTTGTGTGCTTCTTTGGGAAAGGAATGTTTGGTGTCATGTTACGTGTGTTGAAGTGTGTGTGGGTGTTGGAATGGGAGAACGAGACAAAGACCTCTTGTCTGTTCAGGCAAATGAATGAAGTGTTTGCGAGAATCACGATTCACTAATTTGACAAGCAGCTGGCCGGATGTCAATGTCGTTACAAAAGAGAGAAGATGCGAAACTGACATTATAAAATACATGTCTTGCATACACTCCGCATCACGGGCTAATTTGAGTTACAAATCGCCCTGAGCCTCTTGTTGCATTTCTTTAAATAGACAGAAACTTCTTACACATGGAAACATTAGCTAACAATGGGGATTTGCATTCAGAGGTTACACCTTTTGGGAGCAGGATCCCATTTGCCTGGAAGACACACTCTCCTCTGTGTGCAAGTTATCTCTAAACTCTTAAAAACTTTATTACCTTTTGGTTTGCTTCTTTGGGAATGAGACATTTCAAATTATACCAAACATGTATAATACTGTATGATAATTGTTCACATTAAACCATATAGATTTTTGGGTGAATTTTGGTGATCTCCGCATGAGAGAGAAGGAATGGGGGAAGAGGGAAAGAGATGTAGATTAGGATGATTCTGAGGTGAGACTTGCGTCTCAAATGGTGATGCTAACTCCACAGAGTTGAAATCTTGATTTCCTTTGTTTTCTCAAAGAGTTGCCCTCTCTTCCAGTTCTTCCAGTTTTTCGAGTCTTACAACTTTGCGTACTTATTGTATTTAAAGAGGAATGTCTGAAGAACAATTCATGTTAAAACAAAAAATGTACCTTTATTTATTCCCATAAAAAGAGTAATTCATCATCTTGTTTAAATATACAATAATATGCAAAACATGGTAATTTAGCTTGTGCAGTACCTATATTTCACTTTTGACATCCACTGTTTCAGTTTGGGCAGATCTTTAGGAACGTCATCAGGAAGCACTGTGCTAAACCCTGGGTTATCATAGATCTAACCCTGCTTTTAACCCAGGGTTAAAAATTTGCAAGTGCAAAAGCCCTAAATGTTTAAAAACTAGAGGTGTTTAAACCACTTAGGCCATTTAGCTGTGCCTGTAATCGCAACAGTAGAGTTTATTTAACACTCAATCAATGGTGAAGATGAAGGCAGGAGGAGCCGGAGCGGGAGAGCCAGGACGTCGGCCCACAGCAGAGTCAATGAAGGGAGAGGCTATGGGGACGGCTGACTGAGGTGGAGGCAGGGAGACGACTGACTGAGGTGGAGCCAGGGGGACGACTGACTGAGGTGGAGCCAGGGGGACGGCTGACTGAGGTGGAGCCAGGGGGACGGCTGACTGAGGTGGAGCCAGGGGACGACTGACTGAGGTGGAGCCAGGGGGACGACTGACTGAGGTGGAGCCAGGGGGACGGCTGACTGAGGTGGAGCCAGGGGACGACTGACTGAGGTGGAGCCAGGGGGACGACTGACTGAGGTGGAGCCAGGGGGACGACTGACTGAGGTGGAGCCAGGGGGACGGCTGACTGAGGTGGAGCCAGGGGGACGGCTGACTGAGGTGGAGCCAGGGGGACGACTGACAGGTGGAGCCAGGGGGACAACTGACTGAGGTGGAGCCAGGGGGACGACTGACTGAGGTGGAGCCAGGGGACGACTGACTGAGGTGGAGCCAGGGGGACGACTGACTGAGGTGGAGCCAGGGGGACGACTGACTGAGGTGGAGCCAGGGGGACGACTGACTGAGGTGGAGCCAGGGGACGACTGACTGAGGTGGAGCCAAGGGGGACGACTGACTGAGGTGGAGCCAAGGGGACGACTGACTAAGGTGGAGCCAAGGGGACGACTGACTGAGGTGGAGCCAGGGGGATGACTGAATGAGGTGGAGCCAGGGGACGACTGACTGAGGTGGAGCCAAGGGGACGACTGACAGGTGGAGCCAGGGGACGACTGACTGAGGTGGAGCCAGGGGAGGACTGACTGAGGTGGAGCCAGGGGACGACTGACTGAGGTGGAGCCAGGGGGACGACTGACTGAGGTGGAGCCAGGGGGACGACTGACTGAGGTGGAGCCAGGGGGACGACTGACTGAGGTGGAGCCAGGGGGACGACTGACTGAGGTGGAGCCAGGGGGACGACTGACTGAGGTGGAGCCAGGGGGACGACTGACTGAGGTGGAGCCAGGGGGACGACTGACTGAGGTGGAGCCAGGGGACGACTGACTGAGGTGGAGCCAGGGGGACGACTGACTGAGGTGGAGCCAGGGGACGACTGACTGAGGTGGAGCCAAGGGGGATGACTGACTGAGGTGGAGCCAGGGGGACGACTGACTGAGGTGGAGCCAGGGGACGACTGACTGAGGTGGAGCCAAGGGGGACGACTGACTGAGGGTGAGCCAGGGTGACGACTGACTGAGGTGGAGCCAGGGGGACGACTGACTGAGGTGGAGCCAGGGGGACGACTGACAGGTGGAGCCAGGGGGACGACTGACTGAGGTGGAGCCAGGGGGACGACTAACTGAGGTGGAGCCAGGGGACGACTGACTGAGGTGGAGCCAGGGGACGACTGACTGAGGTGGAGCCAGGGGACGACTGACTGAGGTGGAGCCAAGGGGACGACTGACTGAGGTGGAGCCAGGGGACGACTGACTGAGGTGGAGCCAGGGGGACGACTGACAGGTGGAGCCAGGGGACGACTGACTGAGGTGGAGCCAGGGGACGACTGACTGAGGTGGAGACAGGGGGACGACTGACTGAGGTGGAGCCAAGGGGACGACTGACTAAGGTGGAGCCAAGGGGACGACTGACTGAGGTGGAGCCAGGGGGACGACTGACTGAGGTGGAGCCAGGGGGACAACTGACTGAGGTGGAGCCATGGGGACGACTGACTGAGGTGGAGCCAGGGGATGACTGACTGAGGTGGAGCCAGGGGGACGGCTGACTGAGGTGGAGCCAGGGGGACGACTGACAGGTGGAGCCAGGGGGACAACTGACTGAGGTGGAGCCAGGGGGATGACTGAATGAGGTGGAGCCAGGGGACGACTGACTGAGGTGGAGCCAGGGGGACGACTGACAGGTGGAGCCAGGGGGATGACTGAATGAGGTGGAGCCAGGGGACGACTGACTGAGGTGGAGCCAGGGGGACGACTGACTGAGGTGGAGCCAGGGGGACGACTGACTGAGGTGGAGCCAAGGGGACGACTGACTGAGGTGGAGCCAGGGGGACGACTGACTGAGGTGGAGCCAAGGGGACGACTGACTGAGGTGGAGCCAGGGGGACGACTGACTGAGGTGGAGCCAAGGGGACGACTGACTGAGGTGGAGCCAGGGGACGACTGACTGAGGTGCAGCCAGGGGGACGACTGACTGAGGTGGAGCCAGGGGGACGACTGACTGAGGTGGAGCCAGGGGGACGACTGACTGAGGTGGAGCCAGGGGGACGACTGACTGAGGTGGAGCCAGGGGGACGACTGACTGAGGTGGAGCCAGGAGGACGACTCTGGGACGATCTGTGGCTCTGGCGCTGGCATTGTGGTGGGCTCAGGCTCCTAGTCTGCAGTGGGCTCTGGTATTAATACTGATGGGGTGGGCGATCAGTCAAGAATCATGTTAATGAATCCTCCTCGCCGATGGTGAAGGGGGATCCGCACTGCGATAAGACCCAGCCGATAAACTTTATTAGTGTCTCACGAGGACAGTCTCCGGACAGGCATGCTCTCGTTCCATGTTGAGTCCTGCCCGGAAAAACACACACAGACTGTCATTGTCGTAGTGGACTATATGGTAGAGATCCAAGAAGACTGAGAAAAGGCCAGAACCTCACCACACCTTCAACACTGTCCATATGAGGTGCGTAGACCACAAAACTCCCAGGGAAATTATTTTAAAAAAGCCTGCACACACTATCAATAATGGGCAAAAGTATTTATTTTACAAAAATGTTTTTTTTTTTACTATGGGCTGTTATGAAACACAATATTTTGTGATCCAGCAATATTATTTTTGAAATTTTGTTTATTTTGTTAAATTGTTTGTTACATTTTTCTTTGTTTTTGTTTGAAATGTATCATCATTGAATATTTACTTGATTGTGTATTGAGTTCATTTTATGTAAAATGTACTTATTTTTGGTTGTACCCCAGTTTGGTTGACCATGTGATCCCTGTAATCATGTGACGTCTTAAGATGGCTGCTGGACTGAGCACTGGACTTGTTGGAATTGAATCGGCGCTCCATTCAAGTCCATCAACCCTATTGTCACTTGCCATCGAGAAAGGTCACATGTGACCAAAACGTTTGCCATTAAAACAGTGGTTTTATCTTTTTTTCTTTCTTTCTTTTTTTCATTGATAGAGTGTGCTGGCTTTTTTAGTAATTTCCCTTAGAGATCCAAGAAGTCCTGTGAACTCCTGGAGGACGCGATGCCCCTGCGAGAGAACATGGTTTAATCAGTTGCAGCGAGGACGAGAGAAGGCAACATTGCAGCAGTAACATTTATTTAACACTAAATCTAAATAACAAAGTTTCAGGATATTAAACAGAGGAAAAGAACAACGTTAATACATGAGATCAGACGATCAACAGAACAGACACAGGGCTTAAATACACATCAACATAACATAGAACAGGTGGAACGAATTACTCAAACAATGCAAACATGAAAATCAACCAACACACTTGCAAAACCCCACACAAAACAAACACACACTCGTTATAGATTGATTGATTGATTGATATTTTATTTAGAAGGGACCATGTGTAATTAAAAACATAAATGTAAACATTTGATGCATTACACCAGAGTTAGCCTTAGGCTAATTTACATCTGCAGTCCCTGTGTACAAAATAAATAACAAATACATGCAGCATAAATACATACAGCACAGGTTAAAATATAAACATTATTCAAAAATATGTGGCATATCAAACAAAAGACATCAAACATTATTCAAGAACATATAGCATGTATTTGATGCCCTTCACTAGCACGCACACACAAACACACACACACACGCACGCACACACGCACACACACCCACACACACTCTATAATCACAACATACAGTGGTATGCCCAGACACAACCCTTTCTCGACCCTTACGTCAACCCTGCATGTAATGAGGAAATGTAACTAAGGAAAATTACCCACTGACAAGTTAATGGATGCATTGTTGTGAAAGTTTTAGATGTTTTTTTAAATTATCTTTAAAGGCCCCAAACAAGTCACAAGATTTTATATTATCTGGAATTGTGTTCCATTGTGTCACAGCTTTGATAGAAAAAGCTGCCTGGCCAAATGCTGAATAGCGAAAAGGCACAGTGCAGCTATGTGCGGAAACCATTCTAGTGGTCCTCACAGAGCCACGGTAACAGACAAACTCACGCAAGCAGGTGGGGGCCAGACCTTTTAAGATTTTGTAAACTGTGCATAAATTTGAGAATATTCTAAAATTGTTAAAAGTTAATAGATTGTACTTATGTAGTATGTCACAGTGATGGTGCCGGAGTGGCTTTTTGTCAAGAATTTTCAGGCCCTGTTTGTACAGGGATTCTAAGGGCCTAATTGTTGTTTGACTAGCCTGCCCCCAACAGGTGATACAGTATGCGATGTGTGAGAAAATAAGGGCATGTAAAAATATCTTAGCAGCCTCTATTGATAGAGAGGATCTAATCTGTCTATAATTTGCCAAATTGTATTTAATAATTATCGTCATTTTTTTAATGTGTTTTTTGAAGGTCAAGTTTGAATCAAGCAATACTCCAAGATATTTAATTTCTGTAACAGTCTCAATCGGTTCACCTTTAAAGCAGATGTTTACGTCTAAGATGTTTAATTTGGTTTTGGAGAAGAACATACCTTTCGTCTTACCTATATTCAAGGTAAGGCAGGAGTGATCTAACCACTTGGCCACTCCAACCAAGGCGTTGGTTAGTTTAGCTGCAGCTTGTTGAGCTGATTTTGCATGGGTGTACAAGACTGTATCATCGGCATAGAGTTGTACCTCTACGTCGTGACAGTGCTGAGGTAGGTCATTAATGTACAGACTAAAAAGTAGTGGACCTAACACAGATCCTTGAGGTACACCCGTTGTGCACCCCAAATAGCTGGAGCACGTGTCATTGATTTTTACACACTGCCTTCTATTGGATAGGTAAGACGAAATCCATGCAAGTGTATTGGACGAAAGGTTGAAGCTAATGAGTTTGGACATAAGGACATTATGATTAACTGTGTCAAAGGCCTTACTTAGGTCCAAAAACACAGCTCCAACAACTCCTCCTTTATCAAGAGCAGATCTGATTTGCTCTGTTAGGTACAGAACTGCTGTTTCTGTGGAGTGAAGTTTTCTGAATCCAAACTGGACTGAATTTAGACCGGGGTTGCAGCTGTTAATGTGATCTGTAAGTTGGTTTATGACCACTTTTTCAGCAACCTTGGAAATTACTGGTAATAAGCTAATGGGTCTGTAATTACTGACTACTTGACGGTCGCCAGCTTTAAAGATAGGAATTACAATCGCTTGTTTCCAGTCTATAGGAAAGAAGCTATGAGTAATTGAGAGGTTTACTAAATGGGCAATAGGGGGGGTTAGAGTCGCTGAATGTTTTTTAATAAACATTGTGTCCTGATGAGAAGCATCTTTGCTTTTAGAGTTTCTTAGGGAGCAAATCACTTTATTTATTTCCTCTTCAGTAACTGTGACTAAGTCAAAACCCTCTCTTTCAATACCAAAGCTACTACATTGTTCCCTAAGTTTAAAATGATTTCCTAATTCCTGAATAGAATCAATAAAAAAAGAATTAAAAGCGGAAGCAATTTTTATGTCATCGTCTATTGTCTTGTTTTGAACTGTGAGCCGAAAATCCTCGGTATGATGGTGAGCTCTCCCTATTAGATTATTAATACTTTTCCATATTTGGCTACTATTACCATTAGCATCTTTCAAAAGTTTGAGAAAAAATTGTGACTTGGCCAATCTCAGTTCATTGACCACTTTGTTTCTCAAGCCTTTGTAAACCAAAATGTCTGCATCTCTTTTAGTCTTAATAGACTTTTTTAAAGCAGCATCTCTACTCTTCATCAGTTTCCATAAATTTTCGCTGAACCAGGGCAGATTGACCTTGTTTCTGTTTTTTCTCCTAATTTTAACAGTGAATTTGTCTCTGACAACATTGATCTTTGATGTAAATAACTGACAACTGTGCTCCAGATTTTCAGAGGATAAGACATCTCCCCAATCCAAGTTTTGTATCTCAGTGTCAAATGTGTCCTGCTTACATTTAGGTATACAGGAAACATTATTGTGGCAGGATGATGTATTATTCTTAAATCTATTTTTGGTTAATTTCCTTGTCACTAGAGTTAAGTTGTGGTCAGATAAACCAGTGATAAGATTGTAACTTTTTGTTATCCTTTCAGGTTTATTACAAAAGAAAAGATCAAGATGTGTACTTGAGCGTTTTGTAATTCTAGTTGGGCCTTTTATCAGCTGTTCTAAATGGAATCTATCTGTAATTACTTTTAACTTTCTCCTCTTTGATTTGTCTTCCCAGTTAAGATTAAAATCCCCCATTAGAATAATTTCTTTATTATGATCACATTCTTTGAGAACGTCAGTAAGTTCTGTATAAAATGTATCGTTGGCAGTTGGGGGTCTATAAAGGCCTATAATGATGAATGACATTTGCTGAGACAAGACGACTTTTAGTGCAACATACTCAAGGGAGATAGCTGCCTTAAAAAACATTCGTTCGCATTTTATAGAGTCTTTTACATACATAAGTACCCCGCCCCCTTTTCCCACTGTCCTGTCTCGCCTATAGCATTGAAAACCATTCATTGTAAATACATTGATGGGGGTAGAATATTGAAGCCATGTTTCAGATATACACAAAAAGTCCAAGTTTGAATTCGCTAATAAATGAGTCAACTGTTCAGTTTTGGAGATGATACTTCGGATATTTAGATGACCACCCAAAAGCCCTCTTGGTTTCCGCTTCGGATCCCAAACGACCTTCGCATGATTGACAGTTTGAAAAGTTTGAAAAGCGATATGTTTTTTAACAGCAGGATTGATGTATCCAACATCATTAGGAGCAAGATTTTCAGGCTGACAATTCCCCGTTAGCACCGCCGTTGTACTGGCTAGCTTGTCAAAAACCAGGGCGTCTAATCCAGTTAGGGGGATACTCGGTACGGGTATTCCACAAAAACTCACCACCTCGGGCGTTTTCATCACAGTCGCCGCCAAAGAGTGTTTAGTAGCACCACTGACCTGTGATGCACTCCGAGTGACCACCGGTCCCGGGTTGAGTTGTACATCCCCGGATAGTAGCAGTAGGAGAAGTAGCACGCTGTGAACCTTCCGCACTGGTGAGATAAATCCTCGCTGTTTTTTATGGTTAAAATGGTCAATCAATGCACAACCATTACGTAAAACAGATGAGTAGATGGCATAAAGTCCAGCCAGGTTATGATGGTATATAGTCCGAAAGGTTGTGACACAGTTTAGGTGCAAACTCCGGTGTTCTCCCGTCCCAGTCAGTTCCGCTTGTGTCTTCCAAGACAGGTAGACTCGTAGTGGAGGACCGAACGTGGTAAACAGCAACAAAGTTATAAATAGCATGTTGTAGATTTTCTGCCAAATCGCGGTTTTGAGATTCAATCTGATCATCCTCACAGAAGCTGCTGTGAAAACTGTCAGTATAATATTCAGTGATCTTCAGTGTGTTTGATCAGGAAATATCAACAGATTTATTATACAGCAGCTCAATATCCTCACTGAACTCTTGATTAAATGTTTTTAAAGTTTATCATAGTGAAGGTGATTGCAATCCTCTTTGTTTCCAGAGATGGATTCATGAAATGGTCTCCTCACAGTGACAATGTTATTTTAAATTACAAGTACATTCATAACACTTGTATCATTTTTGAGAATTTTCATAGTATATGAAACACACAAAACAAGTGGCTCATCATGGTGTGTATTGTATTCTCCTCTGGTTAGTATAACGGCCTGTTCGCCCCTCATTACGCTTCACATTGTCTAACAAGAGGAAATGATAATGCTTCATCCACGAGAGGCAGATCTCGGATCGCTGTAAACCCGTGTGGAGAGACGGAGTCATGTCGGAACCATACTGCGTATTTTGAACAGGTCTCACAAATATCCCTGAAACTGATTCAAATATAGAGTCTATTAATGATAATAATATTAATAATATAGCTGCAAGCAGCAATCACCGGGGCCAAGCGCAAGCAAGACGACAAGACGTGCCAAAGTGGCTGGGAGTGAGAGATCAACTGCAGCAAGGAGCAATTGAAGACATTTAAAGATGAATTTTGGCAAAATGGTTGAAAAATCACATGCATTAACTTAAAAATATGATTTAATAGATTTTCACTTTCGACCAATAGGTGGCGCAGTTACAAAACTGTTGTGATGTGGTCAGAGTGAAGTGTCGACGACACATAAAAAGTTTGGTGTCAATATGTCAAGGCATTGCAGATATAAAGCCTGAATAGTCATTTTGGCATTATGCCTCAACTTTGCATCTGCGGTATACAACCATGGTTTTGTCTATTGACACGAAATCCATAACTTTTACTTGGCACGTTCTGGAGATGACAAGATCCGATTTTGGTGAAAATCGGACAGTCGGTCTAGGAGGAGTTCGAAAAAGTACATTTTAAAAGGAAATAAAGATGGCGGACAGGAAGTTTGGCTGACTATGAAGAAATTGGTATCTATGTTTTCAGCATAACCCAAGGAATCTATTAAGACCAGTGTCATTACTATAGGCAAATGTATGCAAAAGTTATTAGCATTTTGGGAAATTTTGTTACAACTTTTGACCAAAAGGTGGCGCTGTATCATAATCTTTTGAGTACCTTTAGGGCCTTGTACTGATGACCAATACTGAGTTTGGTAACGATACGTTCATGCGTTCATAAAATACAGCTTTTTAGCACATAATTCAAAATGGCCGACAGCCAAAATGGCCGATATGGGAAAATTGGACATCAGTCGACTCAGCATGACGCCCTGAATCTAACGAGACCACTTTTGTGATTTTTGGACAAACCGTTCAGAAGTTAAAGGCAAAAACATAAATTCTTCATATCTCCGGACCAGTAGGTGGCGCTGCGCCGAAACGCAGCATGTAGCCTCAGGTCATGCTTGTGACGACATGTACCAAATTTGGTCTGAATCTGATAAAGTGTTGTGGAGATACAGCATTGAGCCTGTTTTCGCAAGTGCTACGTAAAATTTATTTGCGCGGTATTCGAGAACGGTAATTCGAATCAACTTGATTTCCATAACTTTTTGTCGGCACAGTCTCGAGATGATCTGGTTCAATTTTCGTGAAATTCTGACCAACGGCCTAGGAGGAGTTCGAAAAAGTAGGTTTTTCGGAAAATTCAAAATGGCGGGAAAACTATTATGACGGAAAATGACGTCATAGGGGGCAGTCGAATCGTCCTGAGCTCAGGAATCAGAGGAAAAAAGAATTTTGTTTCTAGCCCTTCTGGTTAAAAAGTTATTAGCATAAACATGAGTGCAACTTTGGACAGCTGGTGGCGCTAGAGGGATTGATTTGGAGACTCCAAATTTGCTATGGTGATAGTTCAGACTGTCCTCTATATGTGTGCCAAATTTCATAACTTTCCCGCAAGCGGTTCTATGGGCTGCCATAGACTCCCAGTCGGAACAATGAAGAAAAATAATAAATATAGCTGCAAGCAGCCATTACGGGGCCAAGCGCAAAAGCAGACGACGAGATATGCCTACATGGCTGAAAGTGTGAGACCAACTGCAGCAAGGAGCAATTGAAGACATTTGAAGATGAATTTTGGCAAAATGGTTGAAAAATCACATACATTAACTAAAAAAGTTATTATCACTTTCGACCAATAGGTGGCGCAATTACGAAACTGATGTGATGTGGTCAGAGTGAAGTGACAATGACACTTACAAAGTTTGGTGTCAATATGTCAAGGCATTGCAGATATAAAGCCTGAATAGTCATTTTGGCATCATGCCTCAAATTTGCCACTGCGGTATACGAAAACGGTTTCATCTATCGACACGAAATCCATAACTTTTACTCGGCACGGTCTGGAGATGACACGATCCGATTTTGGTGAAAATCGGACGTTCGGTCTAGGAGGAGTTCGAAAAAGTAGGTTTTAAAAGAAAATAAAGATGGCGGACAGGAAGTTTGGCTGACTATGGCAAAATTGGTATCTATGTTTTCAGCATAACCCAAGGAATCTATTGAGATCAGTGTCATTACTATAGGCAAATTTATTCAAAAGTTATTAGCATTTTTGGAAATTTCATTATAACTTTTGACCAAAAGGTGGCGCTGTCTCATAAATTTTTGAGTACCTTTAGGGCGTTGTACTGATGACCCATAGTGAGTTTCGTAACGATAAGTTCATGCGTTCATAAAATACAGCATTTTAGCACATAATTCAAAATGGCCGACAGCCAAAATGGCCGATATGGGAAAATTGGATATCAGTCAACTCAGTATGACGCCCTGAATCTAACGAGACCACTTTTGTGATTTTTGGACAAACCGTTCAGAAGTTATAAGCAAAAACATAAATTCTTCATATCTCCGGACCAGTAGGTGGCGCTGCGCCGAAACGCAGCATGTAGCCTTAAGTCATGCTTGTGATGACATGTACCAAATTTGGTCTGAATCCGATAAAGCGTTGTGGAGATACGGCCTTACGTCTGTTTTCGCAAGCGCTACGTAAAATTTATTTGCGCGGTATTCGAGAACGGTAATTCGAATCAACTTGAATTCCATAACTTTTGGTCGTCAAGGTCTGGAGATGATCTGGTTCATTTTTCGTGAAATTCGGAGCAACGGCCTAGGAGGAGTTCGAAAAAGTAGGTTTTTCGGAAAATTCAAAATGGCGGGAAAACTATTATGACGGAAAATGACGTCATAGGGTGCAGTCGAATCGTCATGAGCTCAGGAATCAGAGGAAAAAAGAATTTTGTTTCTAGCCCTTGTGGTTCAAAAGTTATTAGCATAAACATGAGTGCAACTTTGGACAGCTGGTGGCGCTAGAGGGAATGAGTTGGAGACTCCAAATTTGCTATGGTGATAGTTCAGGCTGTCCTCTATCACTGTGCCAATTTTTATAAGTTTCCCGCAAACGGTTCTATAGGCTGCCATAGACGCCCAGTCGGAAGAAAAAAAAGAAAAAGAATATAGCTGCAAACAGCAATCACCGGGGCCAAGCGCAAGCAAGACGACAAGACATGCCAAAGTGGCTGGGAGTGTGAGACCCACTGCAGCAAGGAGCAATTAAAGACATTTGAAGATGAATTTTGGCAAAATGGTTGAAAAATCACATACAATAACTAAAAATATGATTATCACTTTCGACCAATAGGTGGCGCAGTTACGAAACTGATGTGATGTGGTCAGAGTGAAGTGACAATGACACATACAAAGTTTGGTGTCAATATGTCAAGGCATTGCAGATATAAAGCCTGAATAGTCATTTTGGCATCATGCCTCAACTTTGCCACTGCGGTATACGAAAACGGTTTTGTCTATCGACACGAAATCCATAACTTTTACTCGGCACAGTCTGGAGATGACACGATCCGATTTTGGTGAAAATCGGACGTTCGGTCTAGGAGGAGTTCGAAAAAGTAGGTTTTAAAAGAAAATAAAGATGGCGGACAGGAACTTTGATTGACTATGGCAAAATTGGTATCTATGTTTTCAGCATAACCCAAGGAATCTATTGAGATCAGTGTCATTACTATAGGCAAATTTATTCAAAAGTTATTAGCATTTTTGGAAATTTCATTATAACTTTTGACCAAAAGGTGGCGCTGTCTCATAAATTTTTGAGTACTTTTAGGGCGTTGTACTGATGACCCATACTGAGTTTCGTAACGATACGTTCATGCGTTCATAAAATACAGCATTTTAGCACATAATTCAAAATGGCCGACAGCCAAAATGGCCGATATGGGAAAATTGGATATCAGTCGACTCAGCACGATGCCCTGAATCTAACGAGACCACTTTTGTGATTTTTGGACAAACCGTTCAGAAGTTATAAGCAAAAATATAAATTCTTCATATCTCCGGACCAGTAGGTGGCGCTGCGCCGAAACGCAGCATGTAGCCTCAGGTCATGCTTGTGATGACATGTACCAAATTTGGTCTGAATCCGATAAAGCGTTGTGGAGATACGGCCTTACGTCTGTTTTTGCAAGCGCTACGTAAAATTTATTTGCGCGGTATTCGAGAACGGTAATTCGAATCAACTTGAATTCCATAACTTTTTGTCGGCATGGTCTGTAGATGATCTGATTCAATTTTCATGGAAATTGGAGCAACGGCCTAGGAGGAGTTCGAAAAAGTAGGTTTTTCGGAAAATTCAAAATGGCGGAAAACTTTTCATGGCGCAAAATGACGTCATTGGGTGCAATCGAATCGTCACGAGGTCAGGAATCAGAGGAAAAAAGAATTTTGTTTCTAGCCCTTGTGGTTCAAAAGTTATTAGAATAAACATGAGTGAAACTTTGGACAGTTGGTGGCGCTAGAGGGAATGACTTAGACACACCAAAATTGGTGTATTTAATGTTGGGACTGTCCTCTATCCGAATGTCAAACCATTACAACTTTCCCGCGATCGGTTCTATGGGCTGCCATAGACTCCCAGAGCGGAAGAAGAAGAAGAATTATTTTTGGTACGGGAACAGATACAATAGGTGCCCGCACCTTCAGTGCTTGGCCCCTAATAATAAGGGAACCTTTTTGCCATTTATAGTGCCACCTATGGTCCGATCTGCATGAAACTCGGCACGCTTGTTCACCATGTCATGACACATATGCTCAGCGATTTTCGTGATGTTCTGAGTTTTTGTTTAGGATTTATAGGCTTTTGACTGTATTTTGCCCCGCCCATTTTCCAAATGACCCTGTTATAGCCAACCAAATGCAAAAATTCTACTTTTTTTCAAAAACTATTGATCGAGAGAGTCCAGAGAAATGTCCTAGACTGGTTTGGCTCCGGTCGGGCGAAAAACCAGGGACTAGTTCGCAAAAGTAGGTTTTGGACAAAATTCGACATAGCAGAATTTTTTTCTGGCCTAAATCGAAATCGGAGATGGCCATTTTGTCCGCCTTGAGCCAAGGATTCCAACGATTTGGGGCACTTGATCCTGGGACAAACGGTCTAAGAGCTATGATCAATTTTGAACTTTTGGTTGCTGTAGCGCCACCTATGGGCCATTCGGGGTCATACTCTGATAGGTTGTCCCCAAATTGAGGCCTACCATCTGGCCAGGTTTCACGTCTCTAGGCCTTACGGTTTGGCCTGCACGATGCGTTTTACGAATCCTTAATTACAATAGGGTTTCAGCATTTCATGCTTGAACCCCTAATAAGATTGAAGGCTTTTTGCCAGTTACAGCGCCACCTATGGTCCGATCTCCATGAAACTCTGCATGCTTCCTCACCATGTTCTGACACATATGCTCATCAATTTTGGTGAAGTTCTGAATTTTCATATGGGATTTATAGGCTTTTTAGTGTATTTTGCCACGCCCCTTTTCTAAATGACCCTGTTACAGCCACCCAAATGCAAAAGTTCAACTTTTTTTTCGATATTTATTGATCTAGAGAGTCCAGAGAAATGTCCTAGACTGGTTTGGTTCCGATCTGGTGAAAAACCTAGGACTAGTTTGCAAAAGTAGGTTTCGGACAAAATTCGACATAGCAGAAAATTTTTCTGGCCTAAATCGAAATTGGAGATAGCCATTTTGTCCGCCTTGAGCCAGGGATCACAGTGGTGTGAGACACTTGAGTCTAGGACAAACGGACTCTAGGAGTTATGGGCGATGTAGTACTTTTGCACTAAATCTGTAGCTGTAGCACAACGTAAAATTTGTTTGCGCGGTATTTGAGAACGGTTTGACAAATCAACACGAATTCCATAACTTTTTGTCGGTACAGTGTGGAGATGATACGATTCGATTTTGGTGAAAATCGGACAAACGGTCTAGGAGGAGTTCGACAAAGTAGGTTTTGACTGAAAATCAAGATGGCGGACAGGAAGTTCGGCCAAATATGGCAAACTTGGTATCTATGTTCTCAGCATGACCCAGCGAATCTATTGAGACCAGTGGCATTTCAATAGGCAGATGTATTCAAAGGTTATTAGCCTTTTTGGAAATGTTGTTATAACTTTTGACCACAAGGTGGCGCTGTTTCGAAACTTCTCACGCTCCTTCAGGGCATCGTGCTGATGACCCATACCATGTTTCGTAACAATCCATTCATGCGTTCTTAAAATACAGCATTTTAGCACAAAATTCAAAATGGCCGACAGCCAAAATGGCCGACATGGTAAAATTGGATATCAGTCGACTCAGCATGTTGGCCTGAATCTAACGAGACCAATTTGATGATTTTTGGGCAAACTGTTCAGAAGTTATAAGCAAAAATAGCCATTTTTCATATCTCCGGACCAGTAGGTGGCGCTGCGCCGAAACGCAGCATGTAGCCTCAAGTCATGCTTGTGATGACATGTGGCAAATTTGGTCTGAATCCAACAAAGCGTTGCGGAGATACAGCCTTACGTCTGTTTTCGCAAGCGCTACGTAAAATTTGTTTGTGGGTTTTTTCGAAAATTGCTAAGCGAATCAACTTGAATTCCATAACTTTTTGTCGGCATGGTCTGTAGATGATCTGATTCAATTTTCATGGAAATTGGAGCAACGGCCTAGGAGGAGTTCGAAAAAGTAGCTTTTTCGGAAAATTCAAAATGGCGGAAAACTTTTCATGGCGCAAAATGACGTCATTGGGTGCAATCGAATCGTCACGAGGTCAGGAATCAGAGGAAAAAAGAATTTTGTTTCTAGCCCTTGTGGTTCAAAAGTTATTAGAATAAACATGAGTGAAACTTTGGACAGTTGGTGGCGCTAGAGGGAATGACTTAGACACACCAAAATTGGTGTATTTAATGTTGGGACTGTCCTCTATCCGAATGTCAAACCATTACAACTTTCCCGCGATCGGTTCTATGGGCTGCCATAGACTCCCAGAGCGGAAGAAGAAGAAGAATTATTTTTGGTACGGGAACAGATACAATAGGTGCCCGCACCTTCAGTGCTTGGCCCCTAAAAACAAAAGTTGGTCACTTTCATAAAGCTGATACTTAAAAGTTGAACATCTGAAGAACAAGATGTGTAAACTAGACATTGTTACGCTCTATCAATCAGTTGCATAGAACATACACTACCTGAAAATGGTCAAGTTGAGGCACATTAACTAGATATCAATAGTGTATTCATTAATATTAATTAGGGGCCAAGCACTGAAAGTGCGTAGGCACCTATTGTTTCTGTTCCCGTTCCTATTATTAGGGGCCAAGCACTGAAGGTGCGGGCACCTATTGTATCTGTTCCCGTTCTTATTCTTCTTTTTCTTTTTCTTTTTCTTTTTCTTTTTCTTCCGACTGGGCGTCTATGGCAGCCTATAGAACCGTTTGCGGGAAACTTATGAAAATTGGCACAGTGATAGAGGACAGCCTGAACTATCACCATAGTAAATTTGGAGTCTCCAACTCATTCCCTCTAGCGCCACCAGCTGTCCAAAGTTTCACTCATGTTTATGCTAATAACTTTTGAACCACAAGGGCTAGAAACAAAATTCTTTTTTCCTCTGATTCCTGAGCTCATGACGATTCGACTGCACCCTATGACGTCATTTTCCGTCATAATAGTTTTCCCGCCATTTTGAATTTTCCGAAAAACCTACTTTTTCGAACTCCTCCTAGACCGTTGCTCCGAATTTCACAAAAAATGAACCAGATCATCTCCAGACCTTGACAACCAAAAGTTATGGAATTCAAGTTGATTCGAATTACCGTTCTCGAATACCGCGCAAATAAATTTTACGTAGCGCTTGCGAAAACAGACGTAAGGCTGTATCTCCACAACGCTTTATCGGATTCAGACCAAATATGGTACATGTCATCACAAGCATAACCTGAGGCTACATGCTGCGTTTCGGCGCAGCGCCACCTACTGGTCCGGAGATATGAAGAATTTATGTTTTTGCTTATAACTTCTGAACGGTTTGTCCAAAAATCACAAAAGTGGTCTCGTTAGATTCAGAGCGTCGTGCTGAGTTGACTGATATCCAATTTTCCCATATCGGCCATTTTGGCTGTCGGCCATTTTGAATTATGTGCTAAAATGCTGTATTTTATGAACGCATGAACGTATCGTTACGAAACTCAGTATGGGTCATCAGTACAACGCCCTAAAGGTACTCAAAAATGTATGAGACAGCGCCACCTTTTGGTCAAAAGTTATAATGAAATTTCCAAAAATGCTAATAACTTTTGAATAAATTTGCCTATAGTAATGACACTGATCTCAATAGATTCCTTGGGTTATGCTGAAAACATAGATACCAATTTTGCCATAGTCAGCCAAACTTCCTGTCCGCCATCTTTATTTTCTTTTAAAACCTACTTTTTCGAACTCCTCCTAGACCGAATGTCCGATTTTCACCAAAATCGGATCGTGTCATCTCCAGACCGTGCCGAGTAAAAGTTATGGATTTCGTGTCGATAGACGAAACCGTTTTCGTATACCGCAGTGGCAAAGTTGATGCATGATGCCAAAATGACTATTCAGGCTTTATATCTGCAATGCCTTGACATATTGACACCAAACTTTGTAAGTGTCATTGTCACTTCACTCTGACCACATCACATCAGTTTCGTAACTGCGCCACCTATTGGTCGAAAGTGATAATCATATTTTTAGTTATTGTATGTGATTTTTCAACCATTTTGCCAAAATTCATCTTTAAATGTCTTCAATTGCTCCTTGCTGCAGTTGGTCTCTCACTTCCAGCCACTTTGGCATGTCTTGTCGTCTTGCTTGCGCTTGGCCCCGGTGATTGCTGCTTGCAGCTATATTTAGGGGCCAAGCACTGAAGGTGCGGGCACCTATTGTATCTGTTCTGGTTCTTATTCTGCTTCTTTTTCTTTTTTAGGGGCCAAGCACTGAAGGTGCGGGCACCTATTGTATCTGTTCCCGTACCAAAAATAATTCTTCTTCTTCTTCCGCTCTGGGAGTCTATGGCAGCCCATAGAACCGATCGCGGGAAAGTTGTAATGGTTTGACATTCGGATAGAGGACAGTCCCAACATTAAATACACCAATTTTGGTGTGTCTAAGTCATTCCCTCTAGCGCCACCAACTGTCCAAAGTTTCACTCATGTTTATTCTAATAACTTTTGAACCACAAGGGCTAGAAACAAAATTCTTTTTTCCTCTGATTCCTGACCTCGTGACGATTCGATTGCACCCAATGACGTCATTTTGCGCCATGAAAAGTTTTCCGCCATTTTGAATTTTCCGAAAAAGCTACTTTTTCGAACTCCTCCTAGGCCGTTGCTCCAATTTCCATGAAAATTGAATCAGATCATCTACAGACCATGCCGACAAAAAGTTATGGAATTCAAGTTGATTCGCTTAGCAATTTTCGAAAAAACCCACAAACAAATTTTACGTAGCGCTTGCGAAAACAGACGTAAGGCTGTATCTCCGCAACGCTTTGTTGGATTCAGACCAAATTTGCCACATGTCATCACAAGCATGACTTGAGGCTACATGCTGCGTTTCGGCGCAGCGCCACCTACTGGTCCGGAGATATGAAAAATGGCTATTTTTGCTTATAACTTCTGAACAGTTTGCCCAAAAATCATCAAATTGGTCTCGTTAGATTCAGGCCAACATGCTGAGTCGACTGATATCCAATTTTACCATGTCGGCCATTTTGGCTGTCGGCCATTTTGAATTTTGTGCTAAAATGCTGTATTTTAAGAACGCATGAATGGATTGTTACGAAACATGGTATGGGTCATCAGCACGATGCCCTGAAGGAGCGTGAGAAGTTTCGAAACAGCGCCACCTTGTGGTCAAAAGTTATAACAACATTTCCAAAAAGGCTAATAACCTTTGAATACATCTGCCTATTGAAATGCCACTGGTCTCAATAGATTCGCTGGGTCACGCTGAGAACATAGATACCAAGTTTGCCATATTTGGCCGAACTTCCTGTCCGCCATCTTGATTTTCAGTCAAAACCTACTTTGTCGAACTCCTCCTAGACCGTTTGTCCGATTTTCACCAAAATCGAATCGTATCATCTCCACACTGTACCGACAAAAAGTTATGGAATTCGTGTTGATTCGTCAAACCGTTCTCAAATACCGCGCAAACAAATTTTACGTTGTGCTACAGCTACAGATTTAGTGCAAAAGTACTACATCGCCCATAACTCCTAGAGTCCGTTTGTCCTAGACTCAAGTGTCTCACACCACTGTGATCCCTGGCTCAAGGCGGACAAAATGGCTATCTCCAATTTCGATTTAGGCCAGAAAAATTTTCTGCTATGTCGAATTTTGTCCGAAACCTACTTTTGCAAACTAGTCCTAGGTTTTTCACCAGATCGGAACCAAACCAGTCTAGGACATTTCTCTGGACTCTCTAGATCAATAAATATCGAAAAAAAAGTTGAACTTTTGCATTTGGGTGGCTGTAACAGGGTCATTTAGAAAAGGGGCGTGGCAAAATACACTAAAAAGCCTATAAATCCCATATGAAAATTCAGAACTTCACCAAAATTGATGAGCATATGTGTCAGAACATGGTGAGGAAGCATGCAGAGTTTCATGGAGATCGGACCATAGGTGGCGCTGTAACTGGCAAAAAGCCTTCAATCTTATTAGGGGTTCAAGCATGAAATGCTGAAACCCTATTGTAATTAAGGATTCGTAAAACGCATCGTGCAGGCCAAACCGTAAGGCCTAGAGACGTGAAACCTGGCCAGATGGTAGGCCTCAATTTGGGGACAACCTATCAGAGTATGACCCCGAATGGCCCATAGGTGGCGCTACAGCAACCAAAAGTTCAAAATTGATCATAGCTCTTAGACCGTTTGTCCCAGGATCAAGTGCCCCAAATCGTTGGAATCCTTGGCTCAAGGCGGACAAAATGGCCATCTCCGATTTCGATTTAGGCCAGAAAAAAATTCTGCTATGTCGAATTTTGTCCAAAACCTACTTTTGCGAACTAGTCCCTGGTTTTTCGCCCGACCGGAGCCAAACCAGTCTAGGACATTTCTCTGGACTCTCTCGATCAATAGTTTTTGAAAAAAAGTAGAATTTTTGCATTTGGTTGGCTATAACAGGGTCATTTGGAAAATGGGCGGGGCAAAATACAGTCAAAAGCCTATAAATCCTAAACAAAAACTCAGAACATCACGAAAATCGCTGAGCATATGTGTCATGACATGGTGAACAAGCGTGCCGAGTTTCATGCAGATCGGACCATAGGTGGCACTATAAATGGCAAAAAGGTTCCCTTATTATTAGGGGCCAAGCACTGAAGGTGCGGGCACCTATTGTATCTGTTCCCGTACCAAAAATAATTCTTCTTCTTCTTCCGCTCTGGGAGTCTATGGCAGCCCATAGAACCGATCGCGGGAAAGTTGTAATGGTTTGACATTCGGATAGAGGACAGTCCCAACATTAAATACACCAATTTTGGTGTGTCTAAGTCATTCCCTCTAGCGCCACCAACTGTCCAAAGTTTCACTCATGTTTATTCTAATAACTTTTGAACCACAAGGGCTAGAAACAAAATTCTTTTTTCCTCTGATTCCTGACCTCGTGACGATTCGATTGCACCCAATGACGTCATTTTGCGCCATGAAAAGTTTTCCGCCATTTTGAATTTTCCGAAAAAGCTACTTTTTCGAACTCCTCCTAGGCCGTTGCTCCAATTTCCATGAAAATTGAATCAGATCATCTCCAGACCATGCCGACAAAAAGTTATGGAATTCAAGTTGATTCGAATTACCGTTCTCGAATACCGCGCAAATAAATTTTACGTAGCGCTTGCAAAAACAGACGTAAGGCCGTATCTCCACAACGCTTTATCGGATTCAGACCAAATTTGGTACATGTCATCACAAGCATGACTTGAGGCTACATGCTGCGTTTCGGCGCAGTGCCACCTACTGGTCCGGAGATATGAAGAATTTATATTTTTGCTTATAACTTCTGAACGGTTTGTCCAAAAATCACAAAAGTGGTCTCGTTAGATTCAGGGCATCGTGCTGAGTCGACTGATATCCAATTTTCCCATATCGGCCATTTTGGCTGTCGGCCATTTTGAATTATGTGCTAAAATGCTGTATTTTATGAACGCATGAACGTATCGTTACAAAACTCAGTATGGGTCATCAGTACAACGCCCTAAAAGTACTCAAAAATTTATGAGACAGCGCCACCTTTTGGTCAAAAGTTATAATGAAATTTCCAAAAATGCTAATAACTTTTGAATAAATTTGCCTATAGTAATGACACTGATCTCAATAGATTCCTTGGGTTATGCTGAAAACATAGATACCAATTTTGCCATAGTCAGCCAAACTTCCTGTCCGCCATCTTTATTTTCTTTTAAAACCTACTTTTTCAAACTCCTCCTAGACCGAACGTCCGATTTTCACCAAAATTGGATCGTGTCATCTCCAGACCGTGCCGAGTAAAAGTTATGGATTTCGTGTCGATAGACAAAACCGTTTTCGTATACCGCAGTGGCAAAGTTGAGGCATGATGCCAAAATGACTATTCAGGCTTTATATCTGCAATGCCTTGACATATTGACACCAAACTTTGTATGTGTCATTGTCACTTCACTCTGACCACATCACATCAGTTTCGTAACTGCGCCACCTATTGGTCGAAAGTGATAATCATATTTTTAGTTATTGTATGTGATTTTTCAACCATTTTGCCAAAATTCATCTTCAAATGTCTTTAATTGCTCTTTGCTGCAGTGGGTCTCACACTCCCAGCCACTTTGGCATGTCTTGTCGTCTTGCTTGCGCTTGGCCCCGGTGATTGCTGCTTGCAGCTATATTTTTATCACTGAAATTTTGCACATAGAGCCGCATTAAAATCTCAAATATGAACCTTAAATGTGAAGATACCAAAAGTAAAGTTTTGTTAATACAAAAATTTGTCACTGTCACTTCTGTCACAGACAGGCTCCGCCCACAAAGCACATGATCACTGCAGACGGCCTATGAGCTGAGGCCTGGTCAGTTTCTACAGGTTAGTGTGAGACTAGTTTGAGCAAACTCAGTTTTTCGCGCTCAAGAAGGTGGTTTGGTTTTTAGCGATTTCGTCGCCATGGTAACGGTTAGAGATCAAAACTGGACCAATCAGCTGTGAGTAAAGTGACATGTATCTGATGCAATAAAGCCACGCCCCCTGTATCTCTCGCTCCAAATTAAAGCAGTTTATGGTGAAAAGCAAATATCATATATTCATTCATATAATTATTATATTCATTGACAATTAATATTAAACTTTGCATTTAAATTAATATAAATATATATAAATAGAAGCTTTAATATATAAACAGATTAAGCGTGCTTATTTTCTTATGGTTCATTTTTGTTGTAAACAAGTTATTAATTTAGTTCATTAATATATATATATATAGCCGCTCTGGAGAAAACCGTGATGTCATCGTCCAGCTCAGTTCTCATATAATGGTGTCAATGCAGGAGATCAATAATACTGTTGAATATCAATATTATCAATAACTGCGCAACACAGAAGCCAGAGGCTCAGTCTCAGTTCTCCTCTGGACAACGAACCAACCGTGTATGATTATGATTCTTTGTAAACCTATATAAATTATTGTTTAATTAATATGTAAATGCATTTAATTTCATGATATTTTTTCATTATGACCTCTTGATCTTCAGAAGAGAAGTGAATAGCGCCGTCTCCCTCGCAGGAAGTTAATCATGCCGGCGCCTCCGGACAACACAACACACATACCTCTTTATGGCCTTGTAGAAGATGACGGCCGTCAGGAGCAGGAAGACAGTTAAAGCCGTCCCCGTCGACCCGACCACGAGGACCTCCATCCAGCCGGAGCTCAGCAGAGGATCCGGAGCCTCCGGGGCTGAAACACACACATCATGCAGAACAGTGTGTGTGGTTCACTCACGGCGCTACTCACTCTGCAAGGCATACGCTATGTATTTTATGATGCCTTGTACTTCAAAAATGGTTTTCACACAAGTTGAAAATATTTATCTATTAAATCTTGATCTAACTTTTGTTCTCTTGGTGTTTTGTGAGTAAAAAGCTGAAGACAAATGTCAGAATGCTCCAGTTTGTGATGCAGATGAACTGCGATAAACAGTATGCAGAACCGATCATTATTTCATGTTTTACTTTTGCTTTCGTTCAAATTCATCTTCATATCACAACAATAGCTATGTTTCTATTACAATTCGTAAGAAAAGTCAAACATAGATATCAAACATGTTAATTCGGTCTTTCTGCAGCTGAATAGCATGAACAAAAGTCAGCGGCCTAAAGAACAACTAACTAATAAACTAGACTAACTAGTTTAAATTTCAAACAGTATTAAAGACATACAATAAGTAATACAATAAGAACAAATAAGCAAATTAGCAAAAGCACAAATAAATGTAACTGTTCAGAAATTGAAATCAAGCGTAAAATAACCCTGCTTAGTTTTCTGTTTATAAATAAAATATAGATGAATCCTTATTAAAGTTACAAGAGTTATTCAGTCAAGATCAGTGAGTGGTTGTCTCCGCTTCTGCTGTGGTTGATTAACAGTAAAGGCAGATTATTATAGATCCAATATACTGACACACATGTGTTCTCTTTCTCAACTGTTTACGTTCACTTAGACATAACCGGCTGTGTTTACATGCATATTCTGACACAAGTGTGTGTGTATTGTCTGTTCAAGCACAATTAGACGCGTAAGGTAACTTCAGTACTCGTGCACAATATGAGTGGAGCTCTGGAAGTGACCAGCACACAAAACTGAGATCTCTCTCGAGTGTTCTTGAGCTTGAACGGTTTAAAACCACATTTACATGCACACACAGGACTTGATAAGCGGAATAGAAAATTTCATTTTATAACAAATATCCGATTACTTATGTATCTAATTCCAGAACTGGAATCAATTTAAGTTAAACAAATATTACACTATAAGAAAATTAACTACAGTTTAAAAAAAAGGCTGCAAAAAGTAAAGACTGTGACGGTCTGTTGCTTCTCTTATGTTGTTTCCTTTGTTCAATACGTTGCTGCTCGTCATTTGTTGCCATGGTTTTTGATTAGTTATTCGCCTGTGTCCTGTTAATTATATAGTTTAATCTGTCTATTTAAGCCGGTGTCTCCAGCTCAGTTTGAATGTTGAAGGTTGGTTTTTGTTCCTCTTGTGTAATTCTCCAGTGTCAGACGGTTTTGTTTTACAGCTGCAAACAGATCCTCTATCTGCATCATTGTAGAACCAACCTGTGACAAACAAACATCTGTAGTGTATTGAGTGCTGGACGTAAACCCAAGAATAAGCTTTAGTTGGCAAGAGATTAACTTTGGTTAAAGTTTTGGTTGGACATTCTTGTCTCTAATTTCTCAGGAACAGCAGAAATAAGAAAAGTCCACTGACTATTTAAAGTGTTTACGAGAAATAATTATACAAACAACTAACTAGTTCACCAAAATAAGGTAAGTAACTTATACAACTATAAATACATTACATTAGAGACCATTTCCAGACACACTATTTTTATTGAGCAATAATGTGTATTTTGCCCCAATTTCGGTACTGCAATCACCATTCAATTCCACATGGACAAAATCAATCCCCGCCCACATTTGTTCTTGTTCCAGAAGCGTTTCACTCGATATACGGCACAATAGGGAAGAAAAGACAGGCACAACTTCTGTTTCATGCCGACTTAAAAAAGTACAATGAAAGCAGCCCATCCACTGTGTTCTGAAGTCTCCTAAAGTCATATAATAGCTTTGAGTGAGTAATGTTTCACAGAAACTTTAACTCTAATTGTTAAAACTACAATTCAGGTTTCTTTCCATTCAGGTGGACGTGCAGCGCTCCGCATCTTACTTGCCAATCTCCACCTGGGCTTCGGAAGAAGGGTGCGAACGGTGGAGGAGGAAGAGCCCTGAGAGTGCGGTGCGGGAGGTGGAGGAGGAAGAGCCCTGAGAGTGCGGTGCGGGAGGTGGAGTAAGAAGAGCCCTGAGAGTGCGGTGCGGGAGGCGGAGTAAGAAGAGCCCTGAGAGTGCGGTGCGGGAGGTGGAGTAAGAAGAGCCCTGAGAGTGCGGTGCGGGAGGCGGAGTAAGAAGAGCCCTGAGAGTGCGGTGCGGGAGGCGGAGTAAGAAGAGCCCTGAGAGTGCGGTGCGGGAGGCGGAGGAGGAAGAGCCCTGAGAGTGCGGTGCGGGAGGCGGAGTAAGAAGAGCCCTGAGAGTGCGGTGCGGGAGGTGGAGTAAGAAGAGCCCTGAGAGTGCGGTGCGGGAAGCGGAGTAAGAAGAGCCCTGAGAGTGCGGTGCGGGAGGTGGAGTAAGAAGAGCCCTGAGAGTGCGGTGCGGGAGGCGGAGTAAGAAGAGCCCTGAGAGTGCGGTGCGGGAGGCGGAGGAGGAAGAGCCCTGAGAGTGCGGTGCGGGAAGCGGAGTAAGAAGAGCCCTGAGAGTGCGGTGCGGGAGGCGGAGTAAGAAGAGCCCTGAGAGTGCGGTGCGGGAGGCGGAGTAAGAAGAGCCCTGAGAGTGCGGTGCGGGAGGCGGAGTAAGAAGAGCCCTGAGAGTGCGGTGCGGGAGGCGGAGTAAGAAGAGCCCTGAGAGTGCGGTGCGGGAGGCGGAGTAAGAAGAGCCCTGAGAGTGCGGTGCGGGAGGCGGAGTAAGAAGAGCCCTGAGAATGCGGTGCGGGAAGCGGAGGAGGAAGAGCCCTGAGAGTGCGGTGCGGGAGGCGGAGTAAGAAGAGCCCTGAGAGTGCGGTGCAGGAGGTGGAGGAGGAAGAGCCCTGAGAGTGCGGTGCGGGAGGTGGAGGAGGAAGAGCCCTGAGAGTGCGGTGCGGGAGGCGGAGTAAGAAGAGCCCTGAGAGTGCGGTGCGGGAGGTGGAGGAGGAAGAGCCCTGAGAGTGCGGTGCGGAGTAAGAAGAGCCCTGAGAGTGCGATGCGGGAGGTGGAGGCGGAAGAGCCCTGAGAGTGCGGTGCGGGTGGCGGAGTAAGAAGAGCCCTGAGAGTGCGGTGCAGGAGGTGGAGGAGGAAGAGCCCTGAGAGTGCGGTGCGGGAGGTGGAGGAGGAAGAGCCCTGAGAGTGCGGTGTGGGAGGCGGAGGAGGAAGAGCCCTGAGAGTGCGGTGCGGGAGGTGGAGGAGGAGTAAGAGCCCTGAGAGTGCGGTGCGGGAGGCGGAGTAAGAAGAGCCCTGAGAGTGCGGTGCGGGAGGCGGAGGAGGAAGAGCCCTGAGAGTGCGGTGCGAGAGGTGGAGGAGGAAGAGCCCTGAGAGTGCGGTGCGGGAGGTGGAGTAAGAAGGGCCCTGAGAGTGCGGTGCGGGAAGCGGAGTAAGAAGAGCCCTGAGAGTGCGGTGCGGGAGGTGGAGGAGGAAGAGCCCTGAGAGTGCGGTGCGGGAGGCGGAGTAAGAAGAGCCCTGAGAGTGCGGTGCGGGAGGTGGAGTAAGAAGAGCCCTGAGAGTGCGGTGCGGGAGGTGGAGTAAGAAGAGCCCTGAGAGTGCGGTGCGGGAAGCGGAGTAAGAAGAGCCCTGAGAGTGCGGTGCGGGAGGCGGAGTAAGAAGAGCCCTGAGAGTGCGGTGCGGGAGGCGGAGGAGGAAGAGCCCTGAGAGTGCGGTGCGGGAAGCGGAGTAAGAAGAGCCCTGAGAGTGCGGTGCGGGAGGCGGAGTAAGAAGAGCCCTGAGAGTGCGGTGCGGGAGGCGGAGTAAGAAGAGCCCTGAGAGTGCGGTGCGGGAGGCGGAGTAAGAAGAGCCCTGAGAGTGCGGTGCGGGAGGCGGAGTAAGAAGAGCCCTGAGAGTGCGGTGCGGGAGGCGGAGTAAGAAGAGCCCTGAGAATGCGGTGCGGGAAGCGGAGGAGGAAGAGCCCTGAGAGTGCGGTGCGGGAGGCGGAGTAAGAAGAGCCCTGAGAGTGCGGTGCAGGAGGTGGAGGAGGAAGAGCCCTGAGAGTGCGGTGCGGGAGGTAGAGGAGGAAGAGCCCTGAGAGTGCGGTGCGGGCGGCGGAGTAAGAAGAGCCCTGAGAGTGCGGTGCGGGAGGCGGAGGAGGAAGAGCCCTGAGAGTGCGGTGCGGGAGGCGGAGGAGGAAGAGCCCTGATAGTGCGGTGCCGGAGGTGGAGTAAGAAGAGCCCTGAGAGTGCGGTGCGGGAGGCGGAGTAAGAAGAGCCCTGAGAGTGCGGTGCGGGAGGCGGAGTAAGAAGAGCCCTGAGAGTGCGGTGCGGGAGGCGGAGTAAGAAGAGCCCTGAGAGTGCGGTGCGGGAGGCGGAGTAAGAAGAGCCCTGAGAGTGCGGTGCGGGAGGCGGAGTAAGAAGAGCCCTGAGAATGCGGTGCGGGAAGCGGAGGAGGAAGAGCCCTGAGAGTGCGGTGCGGGAGGCGGAGTAAGAAGAGCCCTGAGAGTGCGGTGCAGGAGGTGGAGGAGGAAGAGCCCTGAGAGTGCGGTGCGGCAGGTGGAGGAGGAAGAGCCCTGAGAGTGCGGTGCGGGCGGCGGCGGAGGAAGAGCCCTGAAAGTGCGGTGCGGGAGGCGGAGTAAGAAGAGCCCTGAGAGTGCGGTGCGGGAGGTGGAGGAGGAAGAGCCCTGAGAGTGCGGTGCGGAGTAAGAAGAGCCCTGAGAGTGCGATGCGGGAGGTGGAGGCGGAAGAGCCCTGAGAGTGCGGTGCGGGAGGCGGAGTAAGAAGAGCCCTGAGAGTGCGGTGCGGGCGGCGGAGGAGGAAGAGCCCTGAGAGTGTGGTGCGGGAGGCGGAGGAGGAAGAGCCCTGAGAGTGCGGTGCGGGAGGTGGAGGAGGAGTAAGAGCCCTGAGAGTGCGGTGCGGGAGGCGGAGTAAGAAGAGCCCTGAGAGTGCGGTGCGGGAGGCGGAGGAGGAAGAGCCCTGAGAGTGCGGTGCGAGAGGTGGAGGAGGAAGAGCCCTGAGAGTGCGGTGCGGGAGGTGGAGGAGGAAGAGCCCTGAGAGTGCGGTGCGGGAGGTGGAGGAGGAAGAGCCCTGAGAGTGCGGTGCGGGAGGTGGAGGAGGAAGAGCCCTGAGAGTGCGGTGCAGGCGGTGGAGGAGGAAGAGCCCTGAGAGTGCGGTGCGGGAGGTGGAGGAGGAAGAGCCCTGAGAGTGCGGTGCAGGCGGTGGAGGAGAAAGAGCCCTGGGAGTGCGGTGCGGGAGGCGGAGTAAGAAGAGCCCTGAGGAGGAAGAGCCCTGAGAGTGCGGTGCGGGAAGCGGAGAAGGAAGAGCCCTGAGAGTGCGGTGCGGGAGGTGGAGGAGGAAGAGCCCTGAGAGTGCGGTGCAGGCGGTGGAGGAGGAAGAGCCCTGAGAGTGCGGTGCGGGAGGCGGAGTAAGAAGAGCCCTGAGGAGTAAGAGCCCTGAGAGTGCGGTGCGGGAAGCGGAGGAGGAAGAGCCCTGAGAGTGTGGTGCGGGAGGTGGAGGAGGAAGAGCCCTGAGAGTGCGGTGCGGGAAGCGGAGGAGGAAGAGCCCTGAGAGTGCGGTGTGGGAGGAGGAGGAGGAAGAGCCCTGAGAGTGCGGTGCGGGAGGAGGAGGAGGAAGAGCCCTGAGAGTGCGGTGCGGGAGGCGGAGTAAGAAGAGCCCTGAGGAGGAAGAGCCCTGAGAGTGCGGTGCGGGAAGCGGAGGAGGAAGAGCCCTGAGAGTGCGGGCGGGAGGTGGAGGAGGAAGAGCCCTGAGAGTGCGGTGCGGGAGGCGGAGTAAGAAGAGCCCTGAGGAGTAAGAGCCCTGAGAGTGCGGTGCGGGAAGCGGAGGAGGAAGAGCCCTGAGAGTGTGGTGCGGGAGGTGGAGGAGGAAGAGCCCTGAGAGTGCGGTGCGGGAAGCGGAGGAGGAAGAGCCCTGAGAGTGTGGTGCGGGAGGTGGAGGAGGAAGAGCCCTGAGAGTGCGGTGCGGGAAGCGGAGGAGTAAGAGCCCTGAGAGTGCGGTGCGGGAAGCGGAGGAGGAAGAGCCCTGAGAGTGTGGTGCGGGAGGTGGAGGAGGAAGAGCCCTGAGAGTGCGGTGTGGGAGGAGGAGGAGGAAGAGCCCTGAGAGTGCAGTGCGGGAGGAGGAGGAGGAAGAGCCCTGAGAGTGCGGTGCGGGAGGTGGAGGAGGAAGAGCCCTGAGAGTGTGGTGCGGGAGGTGGAGGAGGAAGAGCCCTGAGAGTGCGGTGCGGGAGGAGGAGGAGGAAGAGCCCTGAGAGTGTGGTGCGGGAGGTGGAGGAGGAAGAGCCCTGAGAGTGCGGTGTGGGAGGAGGAGGAGGAAGAGCCCTGAGAGTGCGGTGCGGGAGGTGGAGGAGGAAAAGCCCTGATAGTGCGGTGCGGGAGGTGGAGGAGGAAGAGCCCTAAGAGTGCGGTGCGGGAGGTGGAGGAGGAAGAGCCCTGAGAGAGAGGTGCGGGAGGCGGAGGAGGAAGAGCCCTGAGAATGCGGTGCGGGAGGCGGAGGAGGAAGAGCCCTGATAGTGCGGTGCCGGAGGTGGAGGAGGAAGAGCCCTGAGAGTGCGGTGCGGGAAGCGGAGGAGGAAGAGCCCTGAGAGTGCGGTGCGGGAGGAGGAGGAGGAAGAGCCCTGAGAGTGCGGTGCCGGAGGTGGAGGAGGAAGAGCCCTGAGAGTGCGGTGCGGGAGGAGGAGTAAGAAGAGCCCTGAGAGTGCGGTGCGGGAGGCGGAGGAGGAAGAGCCCTGAGAGTGCGGTGCGGGAGGCGGAGGAGGAAGAGCCCTGAGAGTGCGGAGCCTTACCCATAGAGAGCAGTGCGGGAGGAGGAGGCGGAGGAGGAGGGGGAGGAGGCAGGGGTGGGTACAGCCGACAGTGGCACAACAACTGGCTATCTTCACCTGCTCTGTTCATGTCATGCTGTGAGCAAAACGACTGGAACTCTGCCTATAGGAAAGAGAAGAGAGATGAGAGGAAGCCACTGATGCCATTTATCCAACTCATTACAGGCTTTTCAGATAATCAGTCTCATGTATACTACATTTAGCCAAGGCTGCAAAACCAACTCTGGTTTATAAATATGGTAGAACTATCAATTCTAACACTAAAGATTGCTTTATCAGTTTAGCTTCCCAAATAGCTTAGAAGAACTCGATGTTGCAACAGAAACCATTGACTCTCTCTTTTACAGCACTTTAGACACAGTTGCTCCTCTGCACTTAAAGAAGATTAAAGAAAATAGTCCAACACCATGGTAGAACCATAGACATCATATAGATAGACACCCTATCGACCGCTACTGCCTATAGCGCGGTCGAGCCGTGGGGCCGCCATCTTAAACCGGTCACCCGCTCCACTCAGTGTAATCTGTATGGCAGGAGCAATGAGCTCAGCGCATTTAATTAATCATACCTCACTGAATACCGAACTGATCTTCACGCTGGGTTTTTTCTGCAAAGGTCATTCGTGTAGCTATGATACAGGACACATGGTTTGGCATATTTTAATATTCATAGTAGGCTTAACAGTAATATAATATTCTGATATAAGATATAAAGTGACCAGACGTCCAAAATCTAAATATGTGATGTAGGATATAAGGTATTTTATAAATCACACACTATAAATATGATAAAGAAGCAGAAACAGATAGTTGCAGTAAAGTAAGACATTTTAATAAGTTGAAGAAACAATAATGATTTGTGACACACACACACACACACTTACTCTCTCTCTCACACTCACACACACTCGATTTGCGCATCGCCGTCATGTGTATTACACAGGTAACGTTATTACATTGCTTCCTGATATCACGTGCGCAAACACAAATAACCTATATGTATATATGTTTACAGGGCCGTTGAATGCTTGTATCTGATAACCGAGAAGCTCTTGTAATTATTACTTTACCTCACCTCTCCATCCATGCCGAGTGATGCAGTAAACACAGCCTAGCTAACGTTAGCTGGCTACGATTTCAATACAGTAATATCAAAGATCCTTGCTCATTCTCAATTATCTAGTAATATTCTATTCACAAAATACAACCAAAAGTACAGTAATGTTAAAATTTACTTGTGAAAAGTAATCCCGGGCCCTATTTGCGATGATCCGCCGATTAGAACAGGAAAATGCTCTGGAATCTGACTGCTGCTAAGCAACGAAACTAGGAGTACGACCGGTTTAAGATGGCGGCCGTATTTCTCAGTGCCCAGCGGCCAATAGGGCATCTAGTCTCTATATAATATCTATGGGTAGAACGAGTACACTCTGGCTCTCAAGAGAGCAGCCAGAAAAATGGAGCGCAACTGGAAGAAAACATTTTTGCATTTCATGTAAAGAGAGCACGATTGCATACAGAGAGGCCTTAAAAACTGCTAGATCTACTTATTTTTCGTCTCTCTTAGAAGAAAACAAACAAAACAGTAGGTATTTATTTGATAAAGTGGTTAAATTAACAAGAAATAAAGCTTCAACTTCTGAAGTTTCTAAGCAGCACAGCAGTTATGACTTTATGAACTTCTTTACTTACAAGATTGATAATATCAGAGAGAAAATGACAACTATGTAACCGTCTACTACAGTATCACACCAGGGAGAGCATTGTAGTCTCCCTGACGAAAATTAAAATTCATTCATTGCTATAGGAGAGGAAGAATTGTCTAAACTCATTAAATCATCTAAATTAACAACATGTTAGACCCTATACCGACTAAGCTACTGAAAAAAACTTCCTCACATAATAACCTAGAATACTGTCTAACACTTGATGGCTGCTCTGTCAAGTCTTCATCATCGGTTAGGAACCTGGCTGTGCTCTTTGATACCAATCTTTCATTTGAAAGCCACGTTTCCAGCATCTGTAAAACCGCATTCTTCCATCTAAATTACGTCATATGCTCTCATTGACAAATGCAGAACAATTAGTTGATGCGTTCATGACCTCAAGGCTAGATTATTGTAATGCTCTACTGGGTGGTTGCCCTGCACGCTTAATAAACAAACTACAGCTAGTTCAAAACGCAGCAGCTCGAGTTCTTACCAGAACCAGGAAGAATGACCATATTAGCCCAATTCTGTCAACACTGCATTGGCTCCCTATTAAACCTTGTATACATTTTAAAATATCGCTGATTACTTACAAAGCACTAAATGGTTTAGCTCCGCAGTACTTGAGCGAGCTCTTAACGCATTATAGTCCTTCACGTCTACTGCAATCTCAAAACTCCGGCCAGTTAATAATACCTAGAATATCAAAATCGAGTTCTGGCGGTAGATCCTTTTCCTATTTAGCACCTAAGGGGGGACCTGAGACTAGACACGACCACAACGCATGATGTAGTCAGCCGGATCCGGGCCGTATCCAGATCAGGTGGAGGACCTGCGACTAGACACGACCACAACTCATGATGTAGTCAGCCGGATCCGGCCGTATCCAGATCAGATGGAGGACCTACGCCTAGACACGACCACAACTCATGATGTAGTCAGCCGTATCCGGACCGTATCCGGATTTGGACACCTGCATTGCTGTCAGTCACAGAAGCCCTACGGATCGCAAAAGCTGCCTCCAAATCATCATTTCTCATTCTCCTGGATCTGTCTGCTGGCTTCGACACTGTGATTCATCAGATCCTCCTGTCCACCCTCTCATCACTGGACATCAAAGGAACTCCTCTCCACTGGTTTGAGTCCTATCTCACAGGTAGGTCCTTCAGGGTCGCATGGAGTGGCAAGGTATCCAAAGCACATTGCTCCTATCCAGATCAGATAGAGGACCTGCACCTAGACACAACCACAACACATGATGTAGTCAGCCGGATCCGGGCCGTATCCAGATCAGATGGAGGACCTGCGGCTAGACACGACCACGACACATGATGTAGTCAGCCGGATCCGGGCCGTATCCAGATCAGATGGAGGACCTGCGCCTAGACACGACCACAACACATGATGCAGTCAGCCAGATCCGGGCCGTATCCAGATCAGATAGAGGACCTGCACCTAGACACAACCACAACACATGATGTAGTCAGCCGGATCCGGGCCGTATCCAGATCAGATGGAGGACCTGCGCCTAGACACGACCACAACACATGATGTAGTCAGCCGGATCCGGGCCGTATCCAGATCAGATGGAGGACCTGCGGCTAGACACGACCACGACACATGATGTAGTCAGCCGGATCCGGGCCGTATCCAGATCAGATGGAGGACCTGTGCATAGACACGACCACAACACATGATGTAGTCAGCCGGATCCGGGCCATATCCAGATCAGATGGAGGACCTGCGCCTAGACACGACCACGACACATGATGTAGTCAGCCGGATCCGGGCCGTATCCAGATCAGATGGAGGACCTGCGCCTAGACACAACCACAACACATGATGTGGTCAGCCAGATCCGGGCCGTATCCAGATCAGATGTAGGACCTGCACCTAGACACGAACACAACACATGATGCAGTCAGCCGGATCCGGGCCGTATCCAGATCAGATGGAGGACCTGAGCCTAGACACAACCACAACACATGATGTGGTCAGCCGGATCCGGGCCGTATCCAGATCAGATGGAGGACCTGCACCTAGACACGACCACAACACATGATGTAGTCAGCCGGATCCGGGCCGTATCCAGATCAGATGTAGGACCTGCACCTAGACACGACCACAACACATGATGTAGTCAGCCGGATCCGGGCCGTATCCAGATCAGATGGTGGACCTGCGGCTAGACACGATCACAACACATGATGTAGTCAGCCGGATCCGGGCCGTATCCAGATCAGATGGAGGACCTGCGGCTAGACACGATCACAACACATGATGTAGTCAGCCGGATCCGGGCCGTATCCAGATCAGATGGAGGACCTGCACCTAGACACGACCACAACACATGATGTAGTCAGCCGGATCCGGGCCGTATCCAAATCAGATGGAGGACCTGCACCTAGACACGACCACAACACATGATTTAGTCAGCCCGATCCGGGCCGTATCCAGATCAGATGGAGGACCTGCGCCTAGACACGACCACAACTCATGATGTAGTCAGCCGGATCCGGCCGTATCCAGATCAGATGGAGGACCTGCACCTAGACACGACCACAACACATGATGTAGTCAGCCGGATCCGGGCCGTATCCAGATCAGATGGAGGACCTGCGCCTAGACACGACCACAACTCATGATGTAGTCAGCCCGATCCGGGCCGTATCCAGATCAGATGGAGGACCTGCACCTAGACACGACCACAACTCATGATGTAGTCAGCCCGATCCGGGCCGTATCCAGATCAGATGGAGGACCTGCACCTAGACACGACCACAACACATGATTTAGTCAGCCCGATCCGGGCCGTATCCAGATCATATGGAGGACCTGCACCTAGACACGACCACAACACATGATGTAGTCAGCCGGATCCGGGCCGTATCCAGATCAATTGGAGGACCTGCGCCTGGACACGACCACAACTCATGATGTAGTCAGCCCGATCCGGGCCGTATCCAGATCAGATGGAGGACCTGCGCCTAGACACGACCACAACACTTGATGTAGTCAGCCCGATCCGGGCCGTATCCAGGTCAGATGGAGGACCTGCACCTAGACACGACCACAACACATGATGTAGTCAGCCGGATCCGGGCCGTATCCAGATCAGATGGAGGACCTGCGCCTAGACACGACCACAACTCATGATGTAGTCAGCCCGATCCGGGCCGTATCCAGATCAGATGGAGGACCTGCACCTAGACACGACCACAACACATGATTTAGTCAGCCCGATCCGGGCCGTATCCAGATCAGATGGAGGACCTGCACCTAGACACGACCACAACACATGATGTAGTCAGCCGTATCCGGGCCGTATACAGATCAGATGGAGGACCTGCACCTAGACACGAACACAACTCATGATGTAGTCAGCCGGATCCGGGCCGTATCCAGATCAGATGGAGGACCTGCGTCTAGACACGACCACAACTCATGATGTAGTCAGCCGGATCCGGGCCGTATCCAGATCAGATGTAGGACCTGCACCTAGACACGGCCACAACTCATGATGTAGTCAGCCGGATCCGGGCCGTATCCAGATCAGATGGAGGACCTGCACCTAGACACGACCACAACTCATGATGTAGTCAGCCGGATCCGGGCCGTATCCAGATCAGATGGAGGACCTGCGCCTAGACACGACCACAACGCATGATGTAGTCAGCCGGATCCGGCCCGTATCCAGATCAGATGGAGGACCTGCACCTAGACACGATCACAACACATGATGTAGTCAGCCGGATCCGGCCGTATCCAGATCAGATGGAGGACCTGCGCCTAGACACGACCACAACACATGATGTAGTCAGCCGGATCCGGGCCGTATCCAGATCAGATGGAGGACCTGCGCCTAGACACGACCACAACTCATGATGTTGTCAGCCCGATCCGGGCCGTATCCAGATCAGATGGAGGACCTGCGCCTAGACACGACCACAACTCATGATGTAGTCAGCCCGATCCGGGCCGTATCCAAATCAGATGGAGGACCTGCACCTAGACACGACCACAACACATGATTTAGTCAGCCCGATCCGGGCCGTATCCAGATCAGATGGAGGACCTGCGCCTAGACACGACCACAACTCATGATGTAGTCAGCCGGATCCGGCCGTATCCAGATCAGATGGAGGACCTGCACCTAGACACGACCACAACACATGATGTAGTCAGCCGGATCCGGGCCGTATCCAGATCAGATGGAGGACCTGCGCCTAGACACGACCACAACTCATGATGTAGTCAGCCCGATCCGGGCTGTATCCAGATCAGATGGAGGACCTGCACCTAGACACGACCACAACTCATGATGTAGTCAGCCCGATCCGGGCCGTATCCAGATCAGATGGAGGACCTGAACCTAGACACGACCACAACACATGATTTAGTCAGCCCGATCCGGGCCGTATCCAGATCAGATGGAGGACCTGCACCTAGACACGACCACAACACATGATGTAGTCAGCCGGATCCGGGCCGTATCCAGATCAATTGGAGGACCTGCGCCTGGACACGACCACAACTCATGATGTAGTCAGCCCGATCCGGGCCGTATCCAGATCAGATGGAGGACCTGCGCCTAGACACGACCACAACACTTGATGTAGTCAGCCCGATCCGGGCCGTATCCAGATCAGATGGAGGACCTGCACCTAGACACGACCACAACACATGATGTAGTCAGCCGGATCCGGGCCGTATCCAGATCAGATGGAGGACCTGCGCCTAGACACGACCACAACTCATGATGTAGTCAGCCGTATCCGGGCCGTATACAGATCAGATGGAGGACCTGCACCTAGACACGAACACAACTCATGATGTAGTCAGCCGGATCCGGGCCGTATCCAGATCAGATGGAGGACCTGCGTCTAGACACGACCACAACTCATGATGTAGTCAGCCGGATCCGGGCCGTATCCAGATCAGATGGAGGACCTGCACCTAGACACGACCACAACACATGATGTAGTCAGCCGTATCCGGGCCGTATACAGATCAGATGGAGGACCTGCACCTAGACACGAACACAACTCATGATGTAGTCAGCCGGATCCGGGCCGTATCCAGATCAGATGGAGGACCTGCGTCTAGACACGACCACAACTCATGATGTAGTCAGCCGGATCCGGGCCGTATCCAGATCAGATGTAGGACCTGCACCTAGACACGGCCACAACTCATGATGTAGTCAGCCGGATCCGGGCCGTATACAGATCAGATGGAGGACCTGCGCCTAGACACGATCACAACTCATGATGTAGTCAGCCGGATCCGGGCCGTATCCAGATCAGATGGAGGACCTGCACCTAGACACGAACACAACTCATGATGTAGTCAGCCGGATCCGGGCCGTATCCAGATCAGATGGAGGACCTGCGTCTAGACACGACCACAACTCATGATGTAGTCAGCCGGATCCGGGCCGTATCCAGATCAGATGGAGGACCTGCACCTAGACACGACCACAACTCATGATGTAGTCAGCCGGATCCGGGCCTTATCCAGATCAGATGGAGGACCTGCGTCTAGACACGACCACAACTCATGATGTAGTCAGCCGGATCCGGGCCGTATCCAGATCAGATGGAGGACCTGCGCCTAGACACGACCACAACTCATGATGTAGTCAGCCCGATCCGGGCCGTATCCAGATCAGATGGAGGACCTGCGCCTAGTAACGTCCACAACACATGATGTAGTCAGCCGGATCCGGGCCGTATACAGATCAGATGGAGGACTTGCGCCTAGACACGACCACAACACATGATGTAGTCAGCCCGATCCGGGCCATATCCAGAGCAGATGTGGACCTGCGCCTAGACACGACCACAACACATGATGTAGTCAGCCGGATCCGGGCCTTATCCAGATCAGATGGAGGACCTGCGCCTAGACACGACCACAACTCATGATGTAGTCAGCCGGATCCGGGCCTTATCCAGATCAGATGGAGGACCTGCGTCTAGACACGACCACAACTCATGATGTAGTCAGCCGGATCCGGGCCGTATCCAGATCAGATGGAGGACCTGCGCCTAGACACGACCACAACTCATGATGTAGTCAGCCCGATCCGGGCCGTATCCAGATCAGATGGAGGACCTGCGCCTAGACACGTCCACAACACATGATGTAGTCAGCCGGATCCGGCAGTATCCAGATCAGATGGAGGACCTGCGCCTAGACACGACCACAACACATGATGTAGTCAGCCCGATCCGGGCCGTATCCAAATCAGATGGAGGACCTGCACCTAGACACGACCACAACTCATGATGTTGTCAGCCCGATCCGGGCCGTATCCAGATCAGATGGAGGACCTGCGCCTAGACACGACCACAACTCATGATGTTGTCAGCCGGATCCGGGCCGTATCCAGATCAGATGGAGGACCTGCACCTAGACACGACCACAACTCATGATGTAGTCAGCCGGATCCGGGCCGTATCCAGATCAGATGGAGGACCTGCGCCTAGACACGACCACAACTCATGATATTGTCAGCCCGATCCGGGCCGTATCCAGATCAGATGGAGGACCTGCGCCTAGACACGACCACAACTCATGATGTAGTCAGCCCGATCCGGGCCGTATCCAAATCAGATGGAGGACCTGCACCTAGACACGACCACAACACATGATTTAGTCAGCCCGATCCGGGCCGTATCCAGATCAGATGGAGGACCTGCGCCTAGACACGACCACAACTCATGATGTAGTCAGCCGGATCCGGCCGTATCCAGATCAGATGGAGGACCTGCACCTAGACACGACCACAACACATGATGTAGTCAGCCGGATCCGGGCCGTATCCAGATCAGATGGAGGACCTGCACCTAGACACGACCACAACACATGATGTAGTCAGCCGGATCCGGGCCGTATCCAGATCAATTGGAGGACCTGCGCCTGGACACGACCACAACTCATGATGTAGTCAGCCCGATCCGGGCCGTATCCAGATCAGATGGAGGACCTGCACCTAGACACGACCACAACACATGATTTAGTCAGCCCGATCCGGGCCGTATCCAGATCATATGGAGGACCTGCACCTAGACACGACCACAACACATGATGTAGTCAGCCGGATCCGGGCCGTATCCAGATCAATTGGAGGACCTGCGCCTGGACACGACCACAACTCATGATGTAGTCAGCCCGATCCGGGCCGTATCCAGATCAGATGGAGGACCTGCGCCTAGACACGACCACAACACTTGATGTAGTCAGCCCGATCCGGGCCGTATCCAGATCAGATGGAGGACCTGCACCTAGACACGACCACAACACATGATGTAGTCAGCCGGATCCGGGCCGTATCCAGATCAGATGGAGGACCTGCGCCTAGACACGACCACAACTCATGATGTAGTCAGCCCGATCCGGGCCGTATCCAGATCAGATGGAGGACCTGCACCTAGACACGACCACAACACATGATGTAGTCAGCCGTATCCGGGCCGTATACAGATCAGATGGAGGACCTGCACCTAGACACGAACACAACTCATGATGTAGTCAGCCGGATCCGGGCCGTATCCAGATCAGATGGAGGACCTGCGTCTAGACACGACCACAACTCATGATGTAGTCAGCCGGATCCGGGCCGTATCCAGATCAGATGTAGGACCTGCACCTAGACACGGCCACAACTCATGATGTAGTCAGCCGGATCCGGGCCGTATCCAGATCAGATGGAGGACCTGCGCCTAGACACGACCACAACGCATGATGTAGTCAGCCGGATCCGGCCCGTATCCAGATCAGATGGAGGACCTGCGCCTAGACACGACCACAACTCATGATGTTGTCAGCCCGATCCGGGCCGTATCCAGATCAGATGGAGGACCTGCGCCTAGACACGACCACAACTCATGATGTAGTCAGCCCGATCCGGGCCGTATCCAAATCAGATGGAGGACCTGCACCTAGACACGACCACAACACATGATTTAGTCAGCCCGATCCGGGCCGTATCCAGATCAGATGGAGGACCTGCGCCTAGACACGACCACAACTCATGATGTAGTCAGCCGGATCCGGCCGTATCCAGATCAGATGGAGGACCTGCACCTAGACACGACCACAACACATGATGTAGTCAGCCGGATCCGGGCCGTATCCAGATCAGATGGAGGACCTGCACCTAGACACGACCACAACACATGATGTAGTCAGCCGGATCCGGGCCGTATCCAGATCAATTGGAGGACCTGCGCCTGGACACGACCACAACTCATGATGTAGTCAGCCGGATCCGGGCCGTATCCAGATCAGATGGAGGACCTGCACCTAGACACGACCACAACACATGATTTAGTCAGCCCGATCCGGGCCGTATCCAGATCATATGGAGGACCTGCACCTAGACACGACCACAACACATGATGTAGTCAGCCGGATCCGGGCCGTATCCAGATCAATTGGAGGACTTGCGCCTGGACACGACCACAACTCATGATGTAGTCAGCCCGATCCGGGCCGTATCCAGATCAGATGGAGGACCTGCGCCTAGACACGACCACAACACTTGATGTAGTCAGCCCGATCCGGGCCGTATCCAGATCAGATGGAGGACCTGCACCTAGACACGACCACAACACATGATGTAGTCAGCCGGATCCGGGCCGTATCCAGATCAGATGGAGGACCTGCGCCTAGACACGACCACAACTCATGATGTAGTCAGCCCGATCCGGGCCGTATCCAGATCAGATGGAGGACCTGCACCTAGACACGACCACAACACATGATGTAGTCAGCCGTATCCGGGCCGTATACAGATCAGATGGAGGACCTGCACCTAGACACGAACACAACTCATGATGTAGTCAGCCGGATCCGGGCCGTATCCAGATCAGATGGAGGACCTGCGTCTAGACACGACCACAACTCATGATGTAGTCAGCCGGATCCGGGCCGTATCCAGATCAAATGTAGGACCTGCACCTAGACACGGCCACAACTCATGATGTAGTCAGCCGGATCCGGGCCGTATCCAGATCAGATGGAGGACCTGCGCCTAGACACGACCACAACGCATGATGTAGTCAGCCGGATCCGGGCCGTATCCAGATCAGATGGAGAACCTGCACCTAGACACGACCACAACGCATGATGTAGTCAGCCGGATCCGGGCCGTATCCAGATCAATTGGAGGACCTGCGTCTAGACACGACCACAACTCATGATGTAGTCAGCCGGATCCGGGCCGTATCCAGATCAGATGGAGGACCTGCGCCTAGACACGACCACAACTCATGATGTAGTCAGCCCGATCCGGGCCGTATCCAGATCAGATGGAGGACCTGCGCCTAGACACGTCCACAACACATGATGTAGTCAGCCGGATCCGGCCGTATCCAGATCAGATGGAGGACCTGCGCCTAGACACGACCACAACACATGATGTAGTCAGCCGGATCCGGGCCGTATCCAGATCAGATGGAGGACCTGCGCCTAGACACGACCACAACTCATGATGTTGTCAGCCCGATCCGGGCCGTATCCAGATCAGATGGAGGACCTGCGCCTAGACACGACCACAACTCATGATGTAGTCAGCCCGATCCGGGCCGTATTCAAATCAGATGGAGGACCTGCACCTAGACACGACCACAACACATGATTTAGTCAGCCCGATCCGGGCCGTATCCAGATCAGATGTGGACCTGCGCCTAGACACGACCACAACTCATGATGTAGTCAGCCGGATCCAGCCGGATCCAGATCAGATGGAGGACCTGCACCTAGACACGACCACAACACATGATGTAGTCAGCCGGATCCGGGCCGTATCCAGATCAGATGGAGGACCTGCGCCTAGACACGACCACAACACATGATGTAGTCAGCCGGATCCGGGCTGTATCCAGATCAGATGGAGGACCTGCACCTAGACACGACCACAACTCATGATGTAGTCAGCCCGATCCGGGCCGTATCCAGATCAGATGGAGGACCGGCACCTAGACACGACCACAACACATGATTTAGTCAGCCCGATCCGGGCCGTATCCAGATCAGATGGAGGACCTGCACCTAGACACGACCACAACACATGATGTAGTCAGCCGGATCCGGGCCGTATCCAGATCAATTGGAGGACCTGCGCCTGGACACGACCACAACTCATGATGTAGTCAGCCCGATCCGGGCCGTATCCAGATCAGATGGAGGACCTGCGCCTAGACACGACCACAACACTTGATGTAGTCAGCCCGATCCGGGCCGTATCCAGATCAGATGGAGGACCTGCGCCTAGACACGACCACAACTCATGATGTAGTCAGCCCGATCCGGGCCGTATCCAGATCAGCGGAGGACCTGCACCTAGACACGACTACAACACATGATTTAGTCAGCCCGATCCGGGCCGTATCCAGATCAGATGGAGGACCTGCACCTAGACACGACCACAACACATGATGTAGTCAGCCGTATCCGGGCCGTATACAGATCAGATGGAGGACCTGCACCTAGACACGAACACAACTCATGATGTAGTCAGCCGGATCCGGGCCGTATCCAGATCAGATGGAGGACCTGCGTCTAGACACGACCACAACTCATGATGTAGTCAGCCGGATCCGGGCCGTATCCAGATCAGATGTAGGACCTGCACCTAGACACGGCCACAACTCATGATGTAGTCAGCCGGATCCGGGCCGTATACAGATCAGATGGAGGACCTGCGCCTAGACACGATCACAACTCATGATGTAGTCAGCCGGATCCGGGCCGTATCCAGATCAGATGGAGGACCTGCACCTAGACACGAACACAACTCATGATGTAGTCAGCCGGATCCGGGCCGTATCCAGATCAGATGGAGGACCTGCACCTAGACACGAACACAACTCATGATGTAGTCAGCCGGATCCGGGCCGTATCCAGATCAGATGGAGGACCTGCGTCTAGACACGACCACAACTCATGATGTAGTCAGCCGGATCCGGGCTGTATCCAGATCAGATGTAGGACCTGCACCTAGACACGGCCACAACTCATGATGTAGTCAGCCGGATCCGGGCCGTATACAGATCAGATGGAGGACCTGCGCCTAGACACGATCACAACTCATGATGTAGTCAGCCGGATCCGGGCCGTATCCAGATCAGATGGAGGACCTGCACCTAGACACGAACACAACTCATGATGTAGTCAGCCGGATCCGGGCCGTATCCAGATCAGATGGAGGACCTGCGTCTAGACACGACCACAACTCATGATGTAGTCAGCCGGATCCGGGCCGTATCCAGATCAGATGGAGGACCTGCACCTAGACACGACCACAACTCATGATGTAGTCAGCCGGATCCGGGCCGTATCCAGATCAGATGGAGGACCTGCGCCTAGACACGACCACAACGCATGATGTAGTCAGCCGGATCCGGCCCGTATCCAGATCAGATGGTGGACCTGCGCCTAGACACGACCACAACTCATGATGTAGTCAGCCGGATCCGGGCCGTATCCAGATCAGATGGAGGACCTGCGCCTAGACACGACCACAACGCATGATGTAGTCAGCCGGATCCGGCCCGTATCCAGATCAGATGGTGGACCTGCGCCTAGACACGACCACAACTCATGATGTAGTCAGCCGGATCCGGGCCGTATCCAGATCAGATGGAGGACCTGCGTCTAGACACGACCATAACACATGATGTAGTCAGCCGGATCCGGCCCGTATCCAGATCAGATGGAGGACCTGCACCTAGACACGACCACAACTCATGATGTAGTCAGCCGGATCCGGCCCGTATCCAGATCAGATGGAGGACCTGCACCTAGACACGACCACAACTCATGATGTAGTCAGCCGGATCCGGCCCGTATCCAGATCAGATGGAGGACCTGCACCTAGACACGACCACAACTCATGATGTAGTCAGCCGGATCCGGCCCGTATCCAGATCAGATGGAGGACCTGCACCTAGACACGACCACAACTCATGATGTAGTCAGCCGGATCCGGCCCGTATCCAGATCAGATGGAGGACCTGCACCTAGACACGACCACAACTCATGATGTAGTCAGCCGGATCCGGCCCGTATCCAGATCAGATGGAGGACCTGCACCTAGACACGACCACAACTCATGATGTAGTCAGCCGGATCCGGCCCGTATCCAGATCAGATGGAGGACCTGCACCTAGACACGACCACAACACATGATGTAGTCAGCCGGATCCGGCCGTATCCAGATCAGATGGAGGACCTGCGCCTAGACACGACCACAACTCATGATGTAGTCAGCCGGATCCGGCCGTATCCAGATCAGATGGAGGACCTGCGTCTAGACACGACCACAACTCATGATGTAGTCAGCCGGATCCGGGCCGTATCCAGATCAGATGGAGGACCTGCACCTAGACACGACCACAACTCATGATGTAGTCAGCCGGATCCGGCCGTATCCAGATCAGATGGAGGACCTGCGGCTAGACACGACCACAACACATGATGTAGTCAGCCGGATCCGGCCGTATCCAGATCAGATGGAGGACCTGCGGCTAGACACGACCACAACACATGATGTAGTCAGCCGGATCCGGCCGTATCCAGATCAGATGGAGGACCTGCGCTCCATACCGGCGTGACTCCGTTCTTCAACCAGAAGGAACTGGATAAATATTGTGAATGTTCTGATCCAATCTGACATCTGACCTGTAATGCTGCCCGAATCATAATCATACACTGATCGTTTGTTGGCCAGAGGAGAACTGAACGACTGAGTCTGGTTTCTTCCAAGATTTTTTCTTCATTCTGTCACTGATGGAGTTTCCTGTCACTGTTGCCTTTGGCTTTTGTCTTGCTTAGTTGTGGACATTTAATATTCAGCAATATTATTGATCTCCTGCATTGACGCCATTATATGAGAACTGAACTGAGCTGGACGATGACATCATGGTTTTCTCCAAAAACGGCTGTTTATATAAATTAACTAAATTAATAACTTTTTTACAACAGAAATGAACCATCACTGAACTTACTGAAGCTGGACTGTGACGCTACTTTCTTCTAGAAACAAACTTTTGGCATTATTTTCCTGTTATCTCTGTAAAGCTGCTTTGAAACACTCTGTATAGTAAAAAGCGCTGTATAAATAAAGGTGACTTGACTTTACCAGCCAATACAACACTGGGTAATGTAGATGGTAATATGTCATGCATGCACAAAACATTCAGTTTCATGGTAATGCTGCCTGTCTGGGAAATGTTTGGTCATAAGCTGATGGATAACATCTGAGAGTCAGTAACTCAAGTCTGTGGGAGGATCAGAGACATTACTCCTGTGTGGGAGATCATCTACTGTATGGAAACATATCTAGGGTCTATCGCTACAGCTTTAAAACAGCTTTGGGGCTCATTAAAAAACACTGACTGTAGTGAGAAGAAGAACAGAAGACACAGGTGTTCATCAAACCTACTGTACCTGAGAGAACAGAAGACACGACACAGACACAGGTGTTCATCAAACCTACTGTACCTGAGAGAACAGAAGACACGACACAGACACAGGTGTTCATCAAACCTACTGTACCTGAGAGAACAGAAGACACGACACAGGTGTTCATCAAACCTACTGTACCTGAGAGAACACAAGACACGACACAGACACAGGTGTTCATCAAACCTACTGTACCTGAGAGAACAGAAGACACGACACAGGTGTTCATCAAACCTACTGTACCTGAGAGAACACAAGACACGACACAGACACAGGTGTTCATCAAACCTACTGTACCTGAGAGAACAGAAGACACGACACAGACACAGGTGTTCATCAAACCTACTGTACCTGAGAGAACAGAAGACACGACACAAGTGTTCATCAAACCTACTGTACCTGAGAGAACACACGACACAGACACAGGTGTTCATCAAACCTACTGTACCTGAGAGAACAGAAGACAGGACAGCAGGCAGTGCGCGAGCACGAGAGGACACGGGGGACACCTGAGCATCGTCAGTCTGAGCCTGAACAAGAACATCACAGTCACTGAAGCAGAATAACACTTTACTGACTTCCGTCGCTAATCTGTGTCATTCCATGACTTTAGTAGAGCAATAAGCAGTTATTTCACTTACCCCGCATGGGAAAAGTCCATCAAAGGGTGAGAAGATAATCCGCGACTCGCGTCACATGACTATTAACACCTTCATCATTACTATAGATGATCCTCAATAATCGATTATCATCACTTGTCAGAAGAGTGCATCCATCACTGCATCACTGCTGTGTATGAGGACATCTATCTGTGTGTCTCCTGTTATATACACACACACACACACACACACACACAGATGAAATCAGGAGAGAGGAGACTAAACTAAACTGGATCTCATCATTGTCCAAAGCTTATATAATGATGCTGCATGAGACGAATGAGGCAATTAGTGTGCATTTTTTCATTTTTCATAAACCATACAGTGATGATCAAAGAGATCTCTCAAAGGAAGCACACTTGGACTAAATATTAACTAAAAATGTTAACTGATATATTTATTTAGCTTTAAATGTAAGAGAAAGTACTAAGAGTGAGTGCGCCCTCAGGTGGCACTGCTTAAAACTGGCAATACAGTATATGCTTTAGGTTAAAGAGACATAAATGTGATGTGAAACAGAGATTATGATTTATGTGAACAATGAAATCTTCTGAATCATGACGTTTGTGAATAAAACTTCAACATAGAATCAGTTGCTCTATTTTATTCAAAATTAAACTACTCTCGTGATTGACTTTTATCTTTGATTACAGTAAATGTACAGTAAAAATGCAAATTACATGGTCTATTATTTTAGCCGCTCAATAAATTAAAATGTAAATATTTTACCTGTTTAACTAAAACATGTCATTGTGTCACAACTAGACTAGATTCACGAGTTCACACTCACAAATAAGTCAGATGAAATAAATGGTATGCATATTTGGCGTGCTGTCCGAGGAGAGGGCTCCGGGCTCGGTATTCGGCCCGAACCCAGAGTACTCCCCCCAAAAGCTGCAAATTAAATGCAGGACAGCCGCCATGATGTTGATGACCCCCCCAAAACTTGCAGGGTGCAGAGCTTGAGGTATCGGAAGTGGGGAAGGGGTACGTTGCTGGAAGTCTCCTTGTGACATCGGACGGGAGTTGATTGTCATGACGTCAGATGGGTGGGCCTCTAAGGTGGTAGACTGGGGATGGTCATATGTGGTGTACTTTCCTTAATATCCGAACTATTTGGACGTAGAACTGGGCTCCTGCAGGAGCGGAGTAAATGACACTGCTGCGGCAGTGGATGAGTTCAGACCGAGTAACGGAGCTCCTGCGGGAGTGGAGTAGATGAGACTGCTGCAGCAGTGGATGAGTTTGGACGGAGTAACGGAGCTCCTGCGGGAGCGGAGTAAATGACACTGCTGCGGCAGTGGACAAGTTTGGATGGAGTAATGGAGCTCCTGCGGGAGCGGAGTGGATGACACTGCTGCGGCAGTGGATGAGTCTAGACAGAGTAACGGAGCTCCTGCGGGAGCGGAGTAGATGACACTGCTGCGGCAGTGGACCAGACTTGCTTTCCAACTTGCTTTTAGATATCCCAACGATTTTGGACATAGAATTGAGCTCCTGCGGGAGCGGAGTTGAAGACACTGCTGCGGCAGTGGATGAGTTCAGACCGAGTAACGGAGCTCCTGCGGGAGTGGAGTAGATGAGACTGCTGCAGCAGTGGATGAGTTTGGACAGAGTAACGGAGCTCCTGCGGGAGCGGAGTTGAAGACTCTGCTGCGGCAGTGGAGCAAGTTTGGACGGAGTATCGAAGCTCCTGCGGGAGCGGAGTAGATGACACTGCTGCGGCAGTGGAGGAAGTTTGGACATAGAACTGAGCTCCTGCGGGAGCGGAGTAGATGACACTGCTGCGGCAGTGGACAAGTTTGGACGGAGTAACAGAGCTCCTGCGGGAGCGGAGTAGATGACACTGCTGCGGCAGTGGAAGAGTTTGGACGGAGTAGCGGAGCTCCTAAGGGAGTGCAGTAGATGACACTGCTGCGGCAGTGGAGCAAGTTTGGACAGAGTAACAAAGCTCCTGCGGGAACAGAGTAGATGACACTGCTGCGGCAGTGGACCAAACTTGCTTTCACTTTGCTTTTAAATATCCAAACTATTTGGACATAGAACTGAGCTCCTGCGGGAGCGAAGTAGATGACACTGCTGCGGCAGTGGATGGGTTTGGACAGAGAAACAGAGCTCCTGCGGGAGCGGAGTAAATGACACTGCTGCGGCAGTGGATGAGTTTGGACGGAGTAACGTAGCTCCTGCGGGAGCGGAGTAGATGACACTGCTGCGGCAGTGGATGAGTTTGAACGGAGTAACGTAGCTCCTGCGGGAGCGGAGTAGATGACACTGCTGCGGCAGTGGATGAGTTTGAATGGAGTAACGTAGCTCCTGCGGGAGCGGAGTAGATGACACTGCTGTGGCAGTGGATGAGTTTGGACAGAGTAACGGAGCTCCTGCGGGAGCGGAGTAAGTGACACTGCTGCGGCAGTGGATGAGTTTGAACGGAGTAACGTAGCTCCTGCGGGAGCGGAGTAGATGACACTGCTGCGGCAGTGGACGAGTTTGGACGAAGTAACGTAGCTCCTGCGGGAGCGGAGTAGATGACACTGCTGCGGCAGTGGATGAGTTTGGACAGAGTAACAGAGCTCCTGCGGGAGCGGAGTAGATGACACTGCTGCGGCAGTGGATGAGTTTGGACTGAGTAACAGAGCTCCTGCGGGAGCAGAGTAGATGACACTGCTGCGGCAGTGGACCAGACTTGCTTTCCCAACTTGCTTTTAGATATCCCAAACAATTTTGGACATAGAAATGAGCTCCTGCGGGAGCGGAGTTGAAGACACTGCTGCGGCAGTGGAGCAAGTTTGGACGGAGTAACGAAGCTCTTGCGGGAGCGGAGTAGATGACACTGCTGCGGCAGTGGACCAAACTTGCTTTCAATTTGCTTTTAAATATCCAAACTATTTGGACATAGAACTAAGCTCCTGCGGGAGCGGAGTAGATGACACTGCTGCGGCAGTGGACAAGTTTGGACGGAGTAACGGAGCTCCTACGGGTGCGGAGTAGATGACACTGCTGCGGCAGTGGAGCAAGTTTGGACGGAGTAACGAAGCTCCTGCGGGAGTGGAGTAGATGACACTGCTGCGTCAGTGGACCAAACTTGCTTTCAATTTGCTTTTAAATATCCAAACTATTTGGACATAGAACTAAGCTCCTGCGGGAGTGGAGTAGATGACACTGCTGCGGCAGTGGACAAGTTTGGACGGAGTAACGGAGCTCCTGCGGGAGCGGAGTAGATGACACTGCTGCGGCAGTGGATGAGTTTGGACGGAGTAACGGAGCTCCTGCGGGAGCGGAGTAGATGACACTGCTGCGGCAGTGGATGAGTTTGGACGGAGTAATGGAGCTCCTGCGGGAGCGTAGTAGATGACGCTGCTGCGGAAGTGGAAACAAGTTTGGATGGAGTGGCGAAACCTCTGCGGGAGTGGAGTAGAGTAGCTGTAGTAGAAGAACTTGGTTGACTTGCTCCTAACTGACTGAAGAGCCAGTTGTGTCGAGAGAGGTATCTTGTTAGAGGAAGAGGTGGTGCTGCTGTGGTGTTGATGATGATAACTTGCTTTCGAACTGTGATCTAAAAGGTGGGTGGGACGGAGATCTGAGCTCCGGCTGGAACAGAAAAGTGTTGCTGTGGCAGAGAAGCGAGGTAGAAAGGGGACCGAGGCTCCTGCGGGAGTGGTGGTCTGTAGGGTTGGGTGGGAAGGGAGTTGGCAAAGTAATTAACTGATGAGGGTTTGTTGGGCTTCATTGATATGGAAGCAGTTTGAGCGGATGTAACTCTTGAAGGCTTCCGATGACCAGCGGCCAAGAGATTGGATCTGCTGCTGGGAGAGGCCTTTTTGAGCAGCTGTGGTTGCTGCGCCTATGCGGAATGAATGGCTGGGAAAGTGTTCTGCTGGGATGCCTGAAAGGAGCAAAACAGATTTGAGGTGTTTTTGGAACCAGAACCGTGTGACGGGGCGGTTGGAGTAGTCTGCGAAAAGTGGGTCGGAAGGGGATTTAGTCCGTGAATTCTGAAAAGTAAATAGGCTGAGAGAGTTTGGTATGGTTGGATTGGTGATAGAAAATATATGAAATGGCCTTTCCTGATTTGATCGGTTTTACTTTCTTGATGAAGTAGGAGATGGTTTCGTTGTCTAGCACTGATAGATCTGTGGTTGTGGGGTGGATTTTTGGGTTAAAGCTGGAAGTGATGGTAGTTCTGAGCATCTTAGGAAACCGAAAAACCCAATATGAACATTGCGTCCAGTGTGCGGGCAGTATTGGTGGAGTGGTTACCTCTGCGGAGGGTGGAGATGGAATTAAGGGAGGCGTCAAGAAGTGGTTTCAATGGGTGGTTTATGGGAATATCAACTCTGAATAGTGAGGTACTGGAGTTGGGAATGGGTCCGCATCTGGTGCCAGTAGCCTGAATGTCTGTGAGGATCTGGGCTCTGATGTTACTGGCAACGGGGGGCGGTTCCATAGCTGTAGTGTTCGGCGGGATGGGCATCGGCGTTGCGGAAAAATAGTGTGAAAGGAGGACGATTTTGGGAAAAATAGGAGGAAAAAAAAGCTCCTGGAGCTTGTGGAGGAACAGAAAAAGTGGGAAAGGAAGGGAGCCGAGTAGGCAGAAAGGGAGTCTGGGCCTGCTCCTCTAGCTGAGGCAGCCTCGCGCTAGAGTCTGGAGGTGGAGCTGGCCACGGACAGGGGAACGGGTTGGAAAAAGTGACAGGAAAATAATATGGTAGCTGGGCCTGCGCCATTGGTGGAGGCATACTCACGCTAAAGGGGGGCCTGTTCGTTTAGAAATAGCATTGGGACGTGAGGCGTGGTGCTGGCGAAAGCTGCGGTCTGTAGCTCAGCGGAGCGGAGAGGAGGCTGGGGCCTGCCGGCAGCGGCGGAAACTGGGGCGCGGCTTGGGCTAGCTGAAGGAAGTTGGAGTTTCCTGGGAACGTGAGTTCGAGGGCTCTGTAATTACTCGCCTTTTTTGCGGATTTGCAGGTGGAGTGGATTTTGGAGACGGAAAAGCTGACTGGAGAGAAACGTACAGGTTGTATAGTTGTGCTTTATTCATTCTCCTGGAAAAATGAACGTCGGCGCTGATTAGCGCTTGTCTCAACCCCAAAAACTGTCAATTTTTTCAATCGCAGGAATGGTGGGTTGTGCTGAAGTGTAGGAGGATGCTGGAGATGGTGGTGGCAACCTTGATGGTGGGGGTGAGGGCAAGCCACGGCGCCTCGGGGTACGGGAAGCGGCTCGGCTAGGCCTGCGGCCTCGTGACTTTGCTGGTGGTTCGGTTGTGCTGTCCTGTTGAGCATGGGAGCTCGTTGCGGCGTTGGGAAGCTGCAATGGATCCTGGGCAACAAGGGAGTCATCAACAGACGGGGGGATTTGCGCCATGAATGAACTTATGGAAAAAATTGGAAACCACTAAAGTAGCCTTTGATGGACCCTGCTTGGAGGCCCTTACCGCTGTTGATATGGGAGGTGAATGAGGTGACTGAAAGGAGAGAAATATCGGGGAACTGCAAGTTATATGCAAAGTGGGATCCTTTGAAACATCTTCATGCAGTCAGGATTGGATGGTTCTGGGGGAAAAAACTGCTTGGAGGATGGTGTCGAGCGATGCGTCGAGTAGGGGTTTTAAACGAGTGAGTCACGGGGATATGAATTCTGAATAGTAAGGTACTGGATGCGGAGACATCACTGCTCTACTGCACAGTGGAGACAATTTTCCAGAGAACGGAGCTGAGGTGACATTGCTGTGGCTTTGGAGAACTTTACAAAGAAACTTAACTCCACCAGAGCGGGAATGTAATACTGCTGTGCGGTGAAGGCAAGTTTAGACAGAAACTGAGCTCCTGCGGGAGCCGACGGTCACGTCACTGCTGCGGCAGTGGAGAGCATTAGCTAGAGAAACTAAGCTCCTGCAGGAGTGAGAGTGGACATCACTGCTGTAGCGGTGAAGGCAAGGTTAGCCAGAGAAACTTGACTCTTGTGGGAGCAGAATGGACTGCTGATAGTGAAGAAGGTTAACCAGATGAATGCCAGAGACGGAACGGAGCTCCTGTAGGAGCGGAGGAGATGACACTGCTGTGGCAGTGTGAGAGGGATCCTGCGGGAACGGTGGATATTGGGCGATTGAAATCCGAAACTCAGAGGAAACCGGTGGAAAGAGTTTCATGCAAGCTGTTGAGGAGAATGTGACCGGAATGAGCTGTATTTCGCGTCTGTTTGGTGTCATTTATATGTTCTCAGTAAACATGCGATGATTGAGCTCAGCATACGTCTTCGTGTGGTCCTTTCTGGAAGGGTCGAAAGAAAGAACTAGAGTGGGTTACACCTGTGTATATTCACCACTGACGCATCAATTTGATACTGGATAATAATGATAATAATACATTTTATTTATAACGCACTTTTCATTCCAAAGAATCTCAAAGTGCTACACAGTAAAACGACAGTAACTAAAACGAATAAAAACAATTAGCACATAAAGCCTTTCTGAATAAAAAAGAAAGGCTTTTAAGGATGATCATCCAACAGCGAAGTACAGTCTGATTTATATGATCGTTTGTTCCTTTATCTGTTGCTGGTTCATTTAATTGGTGACGTTCAAAAGAGACTCGCTTATGCCTGCTGCGGCGGCTTAATGCTGGAGGAAAGTCCCGTTCCTTCGCATGAAGAGGGCGGTATTGCCCGAGACGCAAGCGTGGTGCTCGGCAGGCTTTATTGTCCGTTTCTCTAAAGCGGGAATTATTGAATGGTCTGGTTTGAAAAAGCGCAGAAGGAAGATCCCGGATGTTTCGCCCGTGGTGGCGAGGATCCGTTTGTTTGGCCTGACGCCCGCGAGATAAAGCCGGAGGATTCTGGCAAAGATTCTTCATCGGACGGGAGAGCTCGTTTCGGACACCGTTAGGCTATATGGGACGCGGCCAAAATGCTGAAAAACTGTCGAGGAACGTTGGTGAGTCGAATGAGTATTTATATAGGTCTGCACTCATCATCATCATGAATTTTATTTATAATGCACTATACATTTGACATCAAATCTCATAGTGCTACAAGAATAAAAAATATGAATAAAAACAGAATAAAACAAAAACCAATACGCAAATACTTAAAAAATAATTAAAAATACGCTTTTCTAAAAAGAAAGGTTTTCAGTTCTTTTTTAAAAACGACTTAGGAGCTCTGAGTTGTTCTGGGAGAGCATTCCACAGACGAGGAGCGGATGCTTTAAAAGCCCTGTCGCCCATAGTTTTGAGCCGTGTCCTAGGTGTAACCAGGAGGTGCCGTTTGCCTGCTCTGGTCCGAGTAGAGGTGTGTAGGGAAAGGAGATCAGTAAGGTATGTGGGGGCCGCACCGTGAAGACAGTAGTGGGTGTGCACGAGGATCTTATATTCTATACGGAAGTGAACAGGGAGCCAGTGAAGGGATTTTAGGATAGGGGTAATGTGCTCATGTTTTCGCACCCTCATTAGGACCCTGGCAGCACTATTCTGCACAAACTGGAGCTTTTGGAGGCTCCTGCCAGGGATTCCCCACAGGAGTGCGTTACAATAATCCAGCCTGGAGGAGACAAAGGCATGGACGAGCTTCTCTGCAGCTGAAAAGGAAAGAGAGGAACGCATCTTGGAGATGTTTCGGAGGTGAAAAAACGAGGTTTTACAAAGTGAGGTGACATGATTGTCAAAAGAAAGGTATGGGTCAAACTTGACCCCAAGGTTAGTAATGGAGGGAGAGAGGGTAATGGTATTGCCAAGAAATGAAACAAGTGTGATAGGAGACGAACGTAGTTGGTGAGGTGTTCCAATTTGGATGGCTTCTGTTTTAGAGCCATTCAGCTGCAGAAAATTTTGATTCATCCACGCCCCGATCTCCTCCAGGCAGGAGGTGAGGCGGGAAATGATGGCGGAGGGGGAGCCGGAGGGAGTGATATGAAGATAAAGTTGTGTGTCGTCAGCATAGCAATGGTAGTGAATTCCATGCCTGCTGACGACACGACCAAGGGGAAGCGTGTAGATATTAAACAGGGTTGGACCGAGTACGGAGCCCTGGGGGACCCCACAGGTAACAATGTGAGGTGATGATTTTGCCTCCCCCAAGGCTACACACTCAAGGGTGGGTCTGTAAGATAGGAGCGAAACCATTTTAGGGAAATGTCAGAGAGACCAATATAGTGCTGAAGTCTGTGAAGGAGGATACGATGATCAACAGTATCAAACGCAGCAGAGAGGTCGAGAAGGATAAGCAGAGAAGTGGAACCAGAGTCAGAGGCCATAAGGAGGTCACTAGTCACTCTGAGGAGGGCTGTCTCTGTGCTGTATCGAGAGCGAAAACCAGATTGATATATGTCGTACAACCCTTTGGAACTGAGATGGGTATGAAGCTGGCAGGAAACCACTTTTTCTAGCACTTTTGAGATGAATGGGAGGTTAGAGATGGGTCTGTAATTTGCCAAAAGTTCAGGATCTAGGGTGGGTTTTTTAAGAAGAGGTTTAATAATAGCTGTTTTTAGAGCTGTTGGAACATTTCCTGTTTGCAGTGAAAGATTTATCAGTTTAGTTATAAGGGGGCTAATGGAAAAATGGTGGGTTTTGAGCAGAGCGGTGGGAAGGGGATCAAGAGAGCAAGTGGATGATTTAGATTTACAGATAATATTCTCGACCTCCTGCTGCGTTGTAGGTGAAAAATGTGACAGTTTTTGCGTGATCAGTATTGTAGGGGTGTCAGGAGTGGAACATGTGAGAGGAGAGAGAGCTGAGCGGATACAGTTTATTTTGGAGGTGAAAAAGTTCATAAATTTATTGCAATTTGAGTCGGTATGGCTGAAAAATGATGGAGTCTGTGGTTTGAGAATGTGGTGAATAGTGGAGAACAATTTTTTGGAGTCACCTGCATTGTTGTTGATCAGCATGGAATAATGCTGTGACCTAGCCTTTGAGAGAGCACTAGCATAGGCCCTACGATGCTCTCGGTAGGCCAATTTATGCACCATCAAGCCAGATTTTTTATAGGCGCGCTCCAGAACACGACCAGACTGCTTCATCCCTCTAAGTTCTCCTGTGAACCAGGGTGCGGACCTAGAGAAAGTGACAGTCCGGCTTTTAACTGGGGCATGACTGTCCAGAATGGAGCTAAGACTGGTGTTGTAAAAATTCACAAGTTCATCCATTGACAAATCTGGGGAAGGGGAGAGAAAATGCAAATCCTGACTAAAAGAGATGAAGTCGATGTTTTTGATATTTTGGAAAGTCATCTGACGTTTTGGTTTATGAAAAGAAAATGACAGTGGAATTTTGAATAATGTTGCCAGATGGTCAGAGACACCAACATCATACACCTCAAGGTCAGTAACTGTAAGAGAGTCAGTAATCACTAAATCCAGTATATGGCCTTTAGTATGTGTTGGGACATCAACAAGCTGATGGAGATTAATACAGTCTAATGTGTATTTGAAATCAGATGCCAGTCGGCAGGTCTGGGAGTCCATGTGTACATTAAAGTCACCAATAACTAAAATGTTGGAGTATATTGTACAAAGGGAAATAAGAAAACTGTGTATGTCAGAAATGAATGTTGAATGTGGTTTGGGCGGGCGATAGATAAGAGCTATTGTTGCAGAGAACGGATGTTTACAATTAAAAACAAGACTTTCAAATGTGTCCATATTGGGAATGGCCACGGGGGATAGCACCAGATTGCTGCGATGTATTACAGCAAGCCCCCCACCCCGGCCAGTTGTGCGAGGTTTAGAAAGGTAGCAATACCCAGGTGGGCAGGCCTCATTAAGAGAGGAATAGACATCAGGCTGCTGCCAGGTCTCACTTAGGCAGAGAATATCTATCCCTTTGTCCAAAATGTGATCGTGTATGAGTCCAGATTTATTTGACAATGACTGCACATTAAATTGTTCAATAGTAATGTTAGTTTTGAGGTCCAGTTTGTTACAAGGACGTAGGACGCTGTGACCCACTCCGGGTTTTCTGTTGTACCAATCGGAGTTTACGGTTCCTCCAGTGGCGGCGCTCTGATGACGTAATCCAGGTGCGGCGTGGCGTGAGACCGTCCAGAGAGATGCGATGTTGCTATGGTCACCGTGTTTGGACAGAGCAAACCGGCGACCCGACCCTCTATGGATATACCGGGCTCGGTGTGGAAGAAGATCCAGTTGTAGATGGGTTTCAGTGCTGCCGGACATCCTGTGTTGTTTCATTAGGATGTCGATCGTCAGTACAGTGCCGGGTTGGACACCGCTACTCACAGTTAGCCAAGATCCAGGAGGTGAATAAGGCAGAATTGTCACACACACAAACAGGGTAATCCACAGCATAATCCACGGCGTCAGGAGAAAAAATGATTTCTTCGCAGATATCCGTTTAAAGGCGGAGATATTGCAGGAACCAAGAAGGTCGAGAAAAAGCCCCACCACCACTATAGCTTCGACATAGCAGGGCGGCAGGTAGGCATCAAAACTTTATGGCAGTCCAAAGGATATAAACTGGTATACTTACAGTCCATTAATTACTGTACTGGGATAGACACCCACCCAATGCACTCATGCTGATTGGATAGAAATGTTGATTACTGATTGTTGACAGCTGGTTGGAATGATGTGATAATTGGATCAATTATTTGAACGTGCTCCTCCCGAACTTTGTTTATAAAACATAATTTAATAGTTAAACTGCATCATGATTCATGACTGAACATTTGTGTTTCCTTTCACATTTTAGATGTTCCCAGTGAATTGGGAATGTTTAAAAATAAGACTTAACTGTAGAATTTAATAAAGAATCTTCTAAATTATTTACCAACTGACTAAGAAATGACAGAACAATCACAACAGTGTGTGTGTCTGATAAACGAAGACATATGCAAATATATGACGTCACTTATCCCACAATACCACAGCGAGCAGTGTTTGGAGCTTGAACAGATAAATGCTTTGTTTGTGACGAGGACGCTTCAAGCTATGAAACTTGCCGGATGTTTTAATGGTTTAAATAAATCATAAATGTCAAAAAATCTATATGATTTCTCATGTCCGCACTTCTTTAATAAATGTAGTAATTTGTTGAAAATCTGTTAGTAAAGCTTCAACGTGCATAATATTTGTTTCTTAACCACAAATGTATTTATTCTTGTTTCCGTAAAGAAGTATCACCAGCTCACTCTCGGCTGGTGTCTATCCCAGTAACATCACCTCACTCTCGGCTGGTGTCTATCCCAGTAACATCACCTCACTCTCGGCTTGTGTCTATCCCAGTAACATCACCTCACTCTCGGCTGGTGTCTATCCCAGTAACATAACCTCACTCTCGGCTGGTGTCTATCCCAGTAACATCACCTCACTCTCGGCTGGTGTCTATCCCAGTAACATCACCTCACTCTCGGCTGGTTTCTATCCCAGTAACATCACCTCACTCTCGGCTGGTGTCTATCCCAGTATCACCACCTCACTCTCGGCTGGTGGCTATCCCAGTAACATCACCTCACTCTCAGCTGGTGTCTATCCCAGTAACACCACCTCACTCTCAGCTGGTGTCTATCCCAGTATCACCACCTCACTCTCGGCTGGTGGGTATCCCAGTAACATCACCTCACTCTCGGCTTGTGTCTATCCCAGTAACACCACCTCACTCTCGGCTGGTGTCTATCCCAGTAACATCACCTCCCTCTCGGCTGGTTTCTATCCCAGTAACATCACCTCACTCTCGGCTGGTGTCTATCCCAGTAACATCAACTCACTCTTGGCTGGGGTCTATCCCAGTAACATCACCTCACTCTCGGCTGGTGTCTATCCCAGTAACATCACCTCACTCTCGGCTGGTGTCTATCCCAGTAACATCACCTCACTCTCGGCTGGTGTCTATCCCAGTAACATCACCTCACTCTCGGCTGGTGTCTATCCCAGTAACATCACCTCACTCTCGGCTGGTTTCTATCCCAGTAACATCACCTCACTCTCGGCTGGTGTCTATCCCAGTAACATCACCTCACTCTCGGCTGGTTTCTATCCCAGTAATATCACCTCACTCTCGGCTGGTGTCTATCCCTGTAACATCACCTCACTCTCGGCTGGTTTCTATCCCAGTAACATCACCTCACTCTCGGCTGGTGTCTATCCCAGTATCACCACCTCACTCTCGGCTGGTGGCTATCCCAGTAACATCACCTCACTCTCAGCTGGTGTCTATCCCAGTAACACCACCTCACTCTCGGCTGGTGTCTATCCCAGAAACATCACCTCACTCTCAGCTGGTGTCTATCCCAGTATCACCACCTCACTCTCGGCTGGTGGCTATCCCAGTAACATCACCTCACTCTCGGCTTGTGTCTATCCCAGTAACACCACCTCACTCTCGGCTGGTGTCTATCCCAGTAACATCACCTCCCTCTCGGCTGGTTTCTATCCCAGTAACATCACCTCACTCTCGGCTGGTGTCTATCCCAGTAACATCAACTCACTCTTGGCTGGGGTCTATCCCAGTAACATCACCTCACTCTCGGCTGGTGTCTATCCCAGTAACATCACCTCACTCTCGGCTGGTGTCTATCCCAGTAACATCACCTCACTCTCGGCTGGTGTCTATCCCAGTAACATCACCTCACTCTCGGCTGGTTTCTATCCCAGTAACATCACCTCAGTCTCGGCTGGTGTCTATCCCAGTAACATCACCTCGCTCTCGGCTGGTGATGAACGCCAGAACAGTTCATGATAGTGCAAAGGTGTTGTTGTGCTTACTACAGTGTAAAATGTAAACATACCACCCTATGAATTAAAATTAATAGACATAGTTCTCTCAAGTGCAAATCCGGACATGTGCAAAAAGTTCAATACCACGTAGTAAACACACAGAAGTGTGTGTTTATTTTATCAGTTCTTGGATATTTAAAAGTTTAACTGCTTGAGGGTAGAAGCTGTTATCCAGTCTGGTAGTGCGGGCCCGAATGCTCCGATACCTCCTGCCAGATGGCAAGAGATTGAAGAAATTATATGAGGGGTGAGTGGGATCTCCCACAATGCTGGTAGCTCTGCGGATGCAGCGTTGTGTGTATATGTCTTTGATAGATGGAAGAGAGACCCCGATGATTTTTTCAGCTGTTCTAACTATCCTCTCTAGGGACTTTTGATCCTCAATGGTGCAAGTCCCAAACCAGGCAGTGATACAGCCACTCAGGATACTCTCAATAGTCCCTCTTTAGAAAGTTGTAAGTATGGGCGGTTGGAGGTGTGCTTTTCTCAGCCTTCGCAGAAAGTAGAGACGTTGCTGAACCTTCTTGGTAATTGAGCTGGTGTTAATGGATCAGGTTAGATTCTCTGTTAGGTGAACACCAAGTAATTTAATACTCCTGACGGTCTCCACAGGGGAGCCATCGATGTTCAGTGGGGAGTGGTCCCTCTGTACTTTCCTAAAGTCAACAACCATCTCCTTAGTTTTATCAACATTCAGCGACAGGTTGTTGCCTCTACACCAGTCCATTAAACCCTGCACCTCCTCTCTGTACGCTGACTCGTCGTTCTGGCTGATGAGACCCACCACGGTCGTATCATCTGCGAACTTGATGAGATGGTTCGAGCTGTGCTTTGCTTCACAGTCATGAGTTAGCAAAGTGAACAACAGTGGGCTGAGTACACAGCCTTGTGGTGCCCCAGTGCTCAGTATGGTGGTGGTGGAGATGTTGTTCCAGTCCAATCCCGACTGACTGAGGTCTCCCAGTCAGAAAATCAAGGATCCAGTTACAGAGGGAGGTATCCAGGCCCAGTACTTTCAGCTTCCCGATCAAATGCTGAGGAATGATTGTATTGAATGCTAAACTATAATCGACGAACAGCAATCGGGCATATGAATCCTTTTTCTCTAGATGAGTGAGGGCCAGATGAAGGGTGGTGGCGATGGCGTCATCGGTTGAGCGGTTAGGACGATACGCAAACTGCAGTGGGTCTAGTGTGGTGGGCAGCTGGATCTTGATGTGCCTCATGATGAGCCTCTCGAAGCACTTCATAATACATGATGTGAGTGCAACGGGACGGTAGTCTTTGAGGCAAGACACCGAAGACTTCTTAGCTATGGGGACGATGGTGGTTGCCTTGAAGCATGTTGGAACGACGGCGCTGCTCAAAGAGATATTAAAGATGTCAGTAAGAACATCCGCCAACTGGTCTGCACATCCTCTGAGCACCCTGCCCGGAATATTATCTGGTCCAGCAGACTTCCGCAGGTTGACTCTGTATAGGGTTTTCCTCACATCAACCGAGTTGAGACAGAGCACCTGATCATTGGGAGCAAGGGTGGTCTTCCTCGCCACCACGTCGTTCTGTGCCTCAAATCGAGCATAGAAGATGTTCAGCGCATCTGGGAGGGAAATATCCCTGTCACAGGCAACTGATGGTGTCTTGTAATTGGTCACGGCCTGGATTCCCTGCCACATACGTCGCGTGTCGCCGCTGTCCTGAAAATGAGTTAGGATTCTATGACCGTGTATGCGCTTTGCCTCTCTGATAGCCCGGAACAGTTTTGCCCTTGCTGTACTAAGGGCCGCTTTATCGCCTACTCTAATCGCCTACTCCTTAGCTCTCGGCTGGTGTCTATCCCAGTAACATCACCTTACTCTCGGCTGGTGTCTATCCCAGTAACATCACCTCACTCTCGGCTGGTGTCTATCCCAGTAACATCACCTCACTCTCGGCTGGTGTCTATCCCAGTAACATCACCTCACTCTCGGCTGGTGTCTATCCCAGTAACATCACCTCGCTCTCGGCTGGTGTCTATCCCAGTAACACCACCTCACTCTCGGCTGGTGTCTATCCCAGTAACATCACCTCGCTCTCGGCTGGTGTCTATCCCAGTAACATCACCTCACTCTCGGCTGGTGTCTATCCCAGTAACATCACCTCACTCTCGGCTGGTGTCTATCCCAGTAACATCACCTCACTCTCAGCTGGTGTCTATCCCAGTAACATCACCTCACTCTCGGCTGGTGTCTATCCCAGTAACATCACCTCACTCTCAGCTGGTGTCTATCCCAGTAACATCACCTCACTCTCGGCTGGTGTCTATCCCAGTAACATCACCTCACTCTCGGCTGGTGTCTATCCCAGTAACATCACCTCACTCTCGGCTGGTGTCTATCCCAGTAACATCACCTCGCTCTCGGCTGGTGTCTATCCCAGTAACACCACCTCACTCTCGGCTGGTGTCTATCCCAGTAACATCACCTCACTCTCGGCTGGTGTCTATCCCAGTAACATCACCTCGCTCTCGGCTGGTGTCTATCCCAGTAACACCACCTCACTCTCGGCTGGTGTCTATCCCAGTAACATCACCTCGCTCTCGGCTGGTGTCTATCCCAGTAACATCACCTCACTCTCGGCTGGTGTCTATCCCAGTAACATCACCTCACTCTCGGCTGGTGTCTATCCCAGTAACATCACCTCACTCTCGGCTGGTGTCTATCCCAGTAACATCACCTCACTCTCGGCTGGTGTCTCTCCCAGTAACATCACCTCACGCTCGGCTGGTGTCTATCCCAGTAACACCACCTCACTCTCGGCTGGTGTCTATCCCAGTAACATCACCTCACTCTCGGCTGGTGTCTCTCCCAGTAACATCACCTCACGCTCGGCTGGTGTCTATCCCAGTAACATCACCTCGTCGAAGGTTGAAGGGTTTTAATGTAATGTAATATCTTGACAGCAGTGTATCATTCTCTTGTTGGATCAGTTATGAGCTGTAATATTGCATCCTGGTTTAATTTTCTTTCTACTGAAAACAAGAACAAATTGTCCAGAGAAATTACACGGGCATCTCACATGATTGGCGCTCCACAGATGTAGATCTTGTAGACGTGTACAGTAAAGAGGAGAGCGGTCTCCATCGGCACTGACCTCTCGTCAGCTACGGCCGCTTTACAGATCCCGTGGCCAACACAACGCTCACAGGGACTCTTATTCCTTCTGCAGTTTCTGTTTTAAATAAGACCAAATCGTTTTATTAGTATGTTGTATTTAAGCCTTTGTTTATTTTTTTACATGTAAGGTACTATCTTTCGATAAATTGTGTTTTGTGATGTGTGTGATTGTACTGTGTATATGTGAGCCTTTTAACTTAAGACTGGTTGATAGATAATAAAGTTTTTTGAATTTGAAATGATGTTCTTCCACAGCTTACCCCAGGGAAGTTACGCCCCCTACTGGCTCATATACTGCATCCTCAGTCTAAACATCTCCATCTTAAAGGGATAGTTCCCCCCAAACTGAAAATCATCCCATGATTTACTCACCTTCAAGCCATCCAGGTGTATATGACTTTCTTCTTTCAGACGAACACAATCAGAGATACACTGGCCGTCTGCCGGAAGTTATTAATAAAGTTTTAAATATGGATATTTTTCTTACAAAACCCCCGGAGCCGAATGGATTATTTTTTTATGATGGATGGATGTATTTTTGGGGCTTCAAAATCCTTTTGTTCGTCTGAAAGAAAACAGTCATATACACCTATGGCTTGAGGGTGAGTAAATCATGGGCTAATTTTCAGCTTTGGGGGAACTATCCCTTTAAAGAGACGTCGGCTGCGTCTGAATTCACAGCACTCATAAAGAGTAGACAAGAAGTCCCGGAGGAGCGACTGCTTCCGGTGAGATTCTGAAGTGAGCGTCTGATGGCACTTTACTATCCCATGAGGCCACAGGAGAGGAGTTATGGACGACGCTGTAGGTCACGTGATAATGACATGGTCAGTGTAGCCTAACCCCATTGGTGAGGTTTGGAGAAGTTAAAGCTCAGCGCGTCTACTCAAGAGATGATGAGATTTCAGACGCAGCCATTGTCCAGAAACTTTACATTAAAAGCAAAACTTACAACAACTATTATTAAACATATATGCTCAAATACAGAGGTGGAAAGTCCAGGGGTCAGAAAGTAAAAGTCCTGCCATATGTTTATTCCACCCATGAACTCAAGTCAGCTGATTTCACTAATTAGTTCTATCTCCTGGCTGAAAAACTGTGCCAATTAGCAAATCCAGGTGATTGGAACAAAATACTGAGGAATTTTACTTTCTGAACCTGGACTTTCCACCTCTGCTCAAATACAACATCATGGCCAGTACACTACTGTCTGGTTGGAGTAATGCAGACTAAGCAAACAATAGGGAATGCACAAGATAACCACAAGTCAAACTTAATTCCACCACATAAGTTATCAAATGAAATAAATTTGAAAAGACCCAAAACATTTTCAATTTCTATTTTAAATGGCGAAACAGAAGGCCACTGACAAATCAATGGCTGTAATCATAATATCATATCACATCACACACAACGTATAAACAATTAAAATAAAATGTAAAAAATCACGTCGTTCGACGCTAAAACGCAATTACGTCACAGTTTCTACGATCTCTCATATAGAGAGCCTAAGTCCCTCCCCTTCCGGTCGACCACCATGGGACCTTATTTCGGAAAAATATTGTATGGTAGTCAATGGCGAGAGACAACAAATATTTTGATCTCGTTTGAATTGTGCCCTGAATTACACATATGATGTTTGTCAATTTAAAAGATACATTTTAAAGTCAAGAAAGTCGCAGTTTGATGTAAAACGGTTGAGGTATAAGACTATGAAAATACGTAATTACAAAGACTACAAACCCAGAAGGCGCACATGCGACGTCATACCTTTTCTCTCAATGAATGAAGCTAACTTTACTGAAGCTAACGTCTGTCATTTTTTCTATAGTCTTACATTATAATCGTAACGTTACGCCGTCATGCCTGACTCGTGTTTTGAGCCAGAATACACACATACGAGCAACGGATCTTGTGACGTAGGCTACATAGTGCGAGACGAGAGATGTAGTTCATCGAGCGATTTTCACATACAACTAAACGTTACTCTTCTGTTTTATGACAAACTGCGACTTTCTTGACTTTCATATTTACCTTTTAAATTGACAAACATCATATGTGTAGTTCAGGGGACAGTTCAGACGGAATAAAAAGATAAGTTATCTCTCCCCATTGACTTCCATACATATTTTTTCCGAAATAAGGTCCCATGAGCCGGAAGCGGAGGGGCGGGACTTAGGCTCTCTATTATCAGTCGCCAAACAAAGGTCTTGAATACATTGTTAATTTATTTACTGTTGGCAAAATTGTATATACATAAGCAAAAATATTTAAATTCATCCCCAATATTTAAGATGTTTAAATTAGAATTTGATTGCTTCATATCTTCTGAAATTGTTAAAAAACAAAAAGTCATTAATATGTTTAATTTTATATTATTTTTGGATCCCCTGCTACCAATTAATGTTTCTCCTTGTTTTGTAATATTGTATGCTATGTTGGTTACTTGTTGCAAATGCAATAAAAAAAATAAAAAAGAATAATAAAAAAAGAATCAGTCGCCAGACAGGAAACTCATGAATATTCATGCAAGCCCCGCCCAGTACTGTCGAATATTCAGAACAGATGTTAATAAATCAATCTCATTCGTCATCCAGACAGGCGCAGTGCTTCAGCAGATATATTGATGATTCAACATGGCTTCGTCTTCAGATGAGTGCAGGTTTCTGGATGAGTTAAGGAAGAACCGCGTTAAAATAACTCTGGCAGACACAGAAATCACTGGCGTTATTCAGCGAGTCCACCCGAAGAAGACTGTGCTTTTAGAGGACGGTGAGGATACACATCTCTCTTATAACAGCACAGTTTATAGAGTTACTGCTAAAGTGTGTGTTTTCAGTGTCTGAGGTGAATAACAGCACAGTGTATAGAGTTATTACAGCTAAAGTGTGTGTATTCAGTGTCTGAGGTGAATAACAGCACAGTGTATAGAGTTATTACAGCTAAAGTGTGTGTAAGTTATTCAGTGTCTGAGGTGAATAACAGCACAGTGTATAGAGTTATTACAGCTAAAGTGTGTGTATTCAGTGTCTGAGGTGAATAACAGCACAGTGTATAGAGTTATTACAGCTAAAGTGTGTGTATTCCGAGTTATAGTTGAAGTGTGTGTATTCAGTGTCTGAGGTGAATAACAGCACAGTGTGTATAGAGTTATTACAGCTAAAGTGTGTGTATTCAGTGTCTGAGGTGAATAACAGCACAGTGTGTATAGAGTTATTACAGCTAAAGTGTGTGTATTCAGAGTAATTACAGCTAAAGTGTGTGTATTCAGTGTCTGAGGTGAATAACAGCACAGTGTGTATAGAGTTATTACAGCTAAAGTGTGTGTATTCCGAGTTATAGTTGAAGTGTGTGTATTCAGTGTCTGAGGTGAAAAGTGGACGGAAGTTTCCAGGCCTCAAACTGATTTTCGGACATGAGATTGTGAAAGGTAAGTTAATTAAACTCATAATCTCATAATGTTTCAGTAATCCGATGGTACTGTGTTTATTGATGACAAGCTAATTATCTTGCTTTTTTGACAGTGGATTTCATCAGTTCTGTGAACGAAGACCAGTGAGTGTCTTTATACTAATTGAATGTGTTTTATCGCTTCATTTTGTTTTATTACATCAGTACAGGTCATGATTGATGATTTATTTGCTGTGATTTCAGTTTTAATGAAGAGCAGAGGTCAGAGTTCAGCTCTCTCAGGAGGAAGATCATCATGGGTAATGTTTCTGTCAATCTCACACGTCACTTTGTAGGCCAACCGGCAGGATTATCGATGAAAACAAGCTCTGTGATCAACACAAGTTTATTATGCGTGTAGGTTTAGTCCATCAAGATAATTATCCAAGATGAACACAACTTTTGAAGCCCAAATGCATCTGCCAGAAGTAAAAAGCTAAGCGTATATGAACGAACTACACCACGGTCACATGACTTCAACGTCACCCTCACTGAGCTTCCGACAACTCTCTCAGTCTTCATCTAAACACATTTTCCCAGAAAGTTTGAGTTAGACTAGCGTATAAGAGCAGATTATTAGCATAACGCTGCTGTAAAAGCAGACTGAGTTCAGCTGATGACGTTTAAAGGAGTAGTTCTCTTCCGAAGGACAATCTCCTGATAGTTTACTCTCCCCACGTCATCCCAGATGTTTACGTCTTTCGTTCTTCAGTGGAACAGAAATGCAGGTTTGTGAGGAACACACTCCAGGATGTTCTCCATATAGTGTCTTCAATGGTCCAGCGGGTCGAAGGTCCAGATGTGAGTTTCAGTGCAGCTTCAGTCTCTCACGATCCAGCCGAGGAATAAGAGTCTCATCTAGACAAACCAGCGAACATTTATAACTAAATACACATTTATATACTCGTGTAAACACAAACGCTCGTCTTGCAGAACTCTGCGACGCACCACGCTTTACATCATCAGGCGCTGCTGTGAATAAGGTCTAATGCAAACGTTGATGTTCATCTAAGGATGTCCTTCTAGCAGCTGAAGAGTGCAGTCTCACACACTCACAGAGAGTAGCACACTTGCACACAGCAGAGTAACCGGATCTGGAGTTCCCATCAGCCTCTGTGTTCCCCTCAGATGGTGATGAACACGACGTCAACTATGTGGTGATCGACGAGCTTCATGAGAAGTTCGGGCCTGCGGTGAGTTATGCATGTGTCTCTCCTCCAGCCGGGTCCGTGATGATGATGATGATGGTGATGGTGGTGATCGTGTGTCTCAGGTCATGCACATTAAAGAGCAGAGAGTGATCGGCCTCGGTGCGGATGTGTTCGGGCAGACTGAGCAGGAGAGGCTGTGCTGGTTACAGGTGACAGGAACACCTCGTCTTCTGTGGCTGTGTGTGTGTGTGTGTGTGTGAGAGTGTGTGAGAGAGTGAAGGACTGTTCTGATGCAGGTCGCCACGAAGAGAGTCGTGTACCTGTTCGATATACTCCTGCTTGGAGGACAAGCGATTAAAAATGGGCTGTCCATGATCCTGGAGAATCCCCGCATTCTGAAGGTCAGCTGATGTTGTGCTCTCAGTGAGTGTGTGTGTCACTGATCACCTCATCATCTGTGTGTGTGTGTGTGTGTGTGTGTGTGTGTGTGTGTGCCTCCTCAGGTGGTTCACGACTGCCGCTGTGTGGCCCGGTGCCTGAGAGCCCAGTTCAACGTCAACCTCACCAACGTCTTCGACACGCAGGTGGGTCAGGGGTCACGGGGTCAGGGGTCACGTACACACTTGACCCAGCTGAGGAAGAGTACTGGGCGACCGATCGTTTCACAGTGACGAACAGGAAGTAACATAAGCGTGTGTGTTCTGGGGCTCCTTTATAAGCGCCGCACAGAATAGGCCCTGAGAGGCCTACGCATCTCTCACGCACGAGCTGTGGTTTACCAACACACACCTGACTGGAGTGTGCGTCTGTATGGTACTCTGATCTTTCCGGAGACGTTTACCGACACCGATGATGATCTGAGGGAGGAAAACCACTTTAATATTCATTAATCCTAATCACACATACAGGGCATGTCCACAATAACAGTTTAAATACATAAAATAAGTATTTAAACTAGTTATTCAAAAACAAGGCAAGGATCGGCTACTAAAGGATTTTTATCAATGTAATGTGACGCACATCCGTATCTCATATTCTCCTAATATCTCGTACCGTTAAATGATGTCACGTGGATGAATATGCAGATGAGGACAGTAAACGAGGCATTGTGAGCTCAGATATGGTTATTTCGGGGAGGAGACGCGTGACACACTCTTCCTCTGACTGGGTTATAGAGGGAATGTGCGCAGCTTCTGGCGTACGTTTTTATATGGCTGAATATTTTTGATGTACGCCATGCTTGGCTTTTGGGCGCACGCACCGCTTTAATGCGGATCCTACACCGCTTTATAAAGCAGAGCTCAGTGTCTGAAGCGCAGGAGTGTGTTGTGTTCCTCAGGTGGCGGACCTCATGCTATTCTACACCGAGACCGGCGGGTTTCTCCCGGACCGGGTCAGCCGTCTCCCAGAGCTGCTCCACCGCCACCTGAAGCTGCCCGCCCACGACCTCTCACCCCTGCGGGCCCGAGAGCAGCACACACAGGTCTGACACACACACAATCGCACTCACACTTGACCACTTGTTTACTTCTGTGACATGTTTCCTGTATTTGGCCCTAGTGCGTAGACCTAACGGCGATCTAACTCGTCTTGCGTAGACCTAACGGCGATCTAACTCGTCTTGTGTAGACCTAACGGCGATCTAACTCGTCTTGCGTAGACCTAACGGCGATCTAACTCGTCTTGCGTAGACCTAACGGTGATCTAACTCGTCTCGCGTAGACCTAACGGCGATCTTACTCGTCTTGCGTAGACCTAACGGCGATCTAACTCGTCTTGTGTAGACCTAACGGCGATCTAACTCGTCTTGTGTAGACCTAACGGCGATCTACTCGTCTTAATAATAATAATAATAATACATTTTATTTGCTGGCGCCTTTCAAGACACCCAAGGACACCTTACAGAAAAAATAAAAAAAATAAACAAGACATTAATACAAGCCCAACAATAATATCAATAGTAAAATCAAATGAATATGTACGATCTTGATGCTAAAAACCATTAAGTCCAGTAAGTTGTATTGGAATGATACAATTTATGTAGGATAAGCTAATCTAAACAGATGTGTTTTAAGTTGTGATTTGAAATGATGGATAGAGTCCAATTGGCGAATGTGAAGTGGGAGAGAGTTCCAGAGACGTGGGGCAGAGCGGCTGTAGGCTCTAGCCCCCATGGTGCTAAGTCTGAATGTTGGTACAGTTAAAATTTCAGCCGTAGAGGAACGAAGTGTTCGAGAAGGATTATAGGGAAGAAGCAGGTCTGAGAGGTATGAGGGTGCAAGGTCATGGAGGGCTTTGAAGGTAAGCAGCAAAATTTTGTAATTAATCCGGTGAGAAACAGGAAGCCAGTGGAGCTGAATAAGAAGTGGTGTAATATGATCAGTTGATCTAGTGCAGGTGATAATCCGAGCTGCCGAGTTCTGAATGGACTGGAGACGATGGAGAAGTTTATTTGTGGAGCCAATGAGGAGGGCGTTGCAGTAGTCAATGCGGGATGTGATCAGGGCATGAACAAGGACCTGTGTACTGTGTTGGGAGAGGGAAGGGCGGAGTCTAGAGATGTTGCGGAGGTGAAAGTAAGAAGTCCGAGTGATATTGCTGATGTGAGGGCCAAAGGAAAGTGTACTGTCTAGAATGACACCGAGGCTTTTGACTTGGGAGGAGGTGGGAATCGGAGAACCATCAACTGACATAGTAAACGGTTGACTTTTGGAGAGTGTGGCCTTTGAACCAATGAGGAGAACCTCACTTTTATTTCCATTTAGTTTGAGAAGATTGATTGACATCCAGTTGTTGATAGCTTGCAGACAGGAGGTGAGAGCGGAGGGGGGAAGAGAGGTGTTAGGTTTTGTGGAGAGATATAATTGTGTATCATCAGCGTAACAATGAAAATGAATCCCAAAGGAACGGAGAATGTTGCCTAGAGGTAATATATAAATGATAAAAAGCAGTGGTCCCAGCACTGAGCCCTGAGGAACACCATGTACATGTCTTGTGTAGACCTAACGGCGATCTAACTCGTCTTGTGTAGACCTAACGGCGATCTAACTCGTCTTGTGTAGACCTAACGGCGATCTAACTCGTCTTGTGTAGACCTAACGGCGATCTAACTCGTCTTGTGTAGACCTAACGGCGATCTAACTCGTCTTGCGTAGACCTAACGGCGATCTAACTCGTCTTGTGTAGACCTAACGGCGATCTAACTCGTCTTGCGTAGACCTAACGGCGATCTAACTCGTCTTGCGTAGACCTAACGGCGATCTAACTTGTCTTGCGTAGACCTAACGGCGATCTAACTCGTCTTGTGTAGACCTAACGGCGATCTAACTCGTCTTGTGTAGACCTAACGGCGATCTTACTCGTCTTGTGTAGACCTAACGGTGATCTAACTCGTCTCGCGTAGACCTAACGGCGATCTTACTCGTCTTGCGTAGACCTAACGGCGATCTAACTTGTCTTGCATAGACCTAACGGCGATCTAACTCGTCTTGTGTAGACCTAACGGCGATCTACTCGTCTTGTGTAGACCTAACGGCGATCTAACTCGTCTTGCGTAGACCTAACGGCGATCTAACTTGTCTTGCGTAGACCTAACGGCGATCTTACTCGTCTTGCGTAGACCTAACGGCGATCTAACTTGTCTTGCGTAGACCTAACGGCGATCTAACTCGTCTTGTGTAGACCTAACGGTGATCTAACTCGTCTTGCGTAGACCTAACGGCGATCTAACTCGTCTTGTGTAGACCTAACGGCGATCTAACTCGTCTTGTGTAGACCTAACGGTGATCTAACTCGTCTTGCGTAGACCTAACGGCGATCTTACTCGTCTTGCGTAGACCTAACGGCGATCTAACTTGTCTTGCGTAGACCTAACGGCGATCTAACTCGTCTTGTGTAGACCTAACGGCGATCTACTCGTCTTGTGTAGACCTAACGGCGATCTAACTCGTTTTCTGTAGACCTAACGGCGATCTACTCGTCTTGTGTAGACCTAACGGCGATCTAACTTGTCTTGCGTAGACCTAACGGCGATCGTACTTGTCTTGCGTAGACCTAACGGCGATCTAACTCGTCTTGTGTAGACCTAACGGCGATCTACTCGTCTTGCGTAGAACTAACGGCGATCTAACTCGTCTTGCGTAGACCTAACGGCGATCTAACTCGTCTTGTGTAGACCTAACGGCGATCTAACTCGTCTTGCGTAGACCTAACGGCGATCTAACTCGTCTTGTGTAGACCTAACGGCGATCTAACTCGTCTTGCGTAGACCTAACGGCGATCTAACTCGTCTTGTGTAGACCTAACGGCGATCTAACTCGTCTTGTGTAGACCTAACGGCGATCTACTCGTCTTGTGTAGACCTAACGGCGATCTAACACGTCTTGTGTAGACCTAACGGCGATCTACTCGTCTTGTGTAGACCTAACGGCGATCTAACTCGTCTTGTGTAGACCTAACGGCGATCTAACTCGTCTTGTGTAGACCTAACGGCGATCTAACTCGTCTTGCGTAGACCTAACGGCGATCTAACTCGTCTTGCGTAGACCTAACGGCGATCTAACTCGTCTTGTGTAGACCTAACGGCGATCTACTCGTCTTGTGTAGACCTAACGGCGATCTAACTCGTCTTGTGTAGACCTAACGGCGATCTAACTCGTCTTGTGTAGACCTAACGGCGATCTAACTCGTCTTGCGTAGACCTAACGGCGATCTAACTTGTCTTGCGTAGACCTAACGGCGATCTAACTCGTCTTGTGTAGACCTAACGGCGATCTAACTCGTCTTGCGTAGACCTAACGGCGATCTAACTCGTCTTGCGTAGACCTAACGGCGATCTAACTCGTCTTGTGTAGACCTAACGGCGATCTACTCGTCTTGCGTAGACCTAACGGCGATCTAACTCGTCTTGCGCAGACCTAACGGCGATCTAACTCGTCTTGTGTAGACCTAATGGCGATCTAACTCGTCTTGCGTAGACCTAACGGCGATCTAACTCGTCTTGCGTAGACCTAACGGCGATCTAACTCGTCTTGCGCAGACCTAACGGCGATCTACTCGTCTTGTGTAGACCTAACGGCGATCTACTCGTCTTGCGTAGACCTAACGGCGATCTAACTCGATCTACTCGTCTTGCGTAGACCTAGCGGCGATCTAACTCGTCTTGCGTAGACCTAACGGCGATCTAACTCGATCTACTCGTCTTGCGTAGACCTAACGGCGATCTAACTCGTCTTGCGTAGACCTAACGGCGATCTAACTCGTCTTGCGTAGACCTAACGGCGATCTAACTCGTCTCGCGTAGACCTAACGCCGATCTAACTCGTCTTGTGTAGACCTAACGGCGATCTAACTCGTCTTGCGTAGACCTAACGGCGATCTAACTCGTCTTGCGTAGACCTAACGGCGATCTAACTCGTCTTGCGTAGACCTAACGGCGATCTAACTCGTCTTGTGTAGACCTAACGGCGATCTAACTCGTCTTGCGTAGACCTAACGGCGATCTAACTCGTCTTGCGTAGACCTAACGGCGATCTAACTCGTCTTGCGTAGACCTAACGGCGATCTAACTCGTCTTGTGTAGACCTAACGGCGATCTAACTCGTCTTGTGTAGACCTAACGGCGATCTTACTCGTCTTGCGTAGACCTAACGGCGATCTAACTCGTCTTGCGTAGACCTAACGGCGATCTACTCGTCTTGTGTAGACCTAACGGCGATCTAACTTGTCTTGTGTAGACCTAACGGCGATCTAACTCGTCTTGTGTAGACCTAACGGCGATCTAACTCGTCTTGTGTAGACCTAACGGCGATCTACTCGTCTTGTGTAGACCTAACGGCGATCTAACTCGTCTTGTGTAGACCTAACGGCGATCTAACTCGTCTTGTGTAGACCTAACGGCGATCTAACTCGTCTTGTGTAGACCTAACGGCGATCTTACCCGTCTTGCGTAGACCTAACGGCGATCTAACTCGTCTTGCGTAGACCTAACGGCGATCTACTCGTCTTGTGTAGACCTAACGGCGATCTAACTTGTCTTGTGTAGACCTAACGGCGATCTAACTCGTCTTGTGTAGACCTAACGGCGATCTAACTCGTCTTGTGTAGACCTAACGGCGATCTACTCGTCTTGTGTAGACCTAACGGCGATCTAACTCGTCTTGTGTAGACCTAACGGCGATCTAACTCGTCTTGTGTAGACCTAACGGCGATCTACTCGTCTTGTGTAGACCTAACGGCGATCTAACTCGTCTTGCGTAGACCTAACGGCGATCTTACTCGTCTTGCGTAGACCTAACGGCGATCTAACTTGTCTTGTGTAGACCTAACGGCGATCTAACTTGTCTTGTGTAGACCTAACGGCGATCTAACTCGTCTTGTGTAGACCTAACGGCGATCTAACTCGTCTTGTGTAGACCTAACGGCGATCTACTCGTCTTGTGTAGACCTAACGGCGATCTAACTCGTCTTGTGTAGACATAACGGCGATCTTACTCGTCTTGCGTAGACCTAACGGCGATCTAACTCGTCTTGCGTAGACCTAACGGCGATCTAACTCGTCTTGTGTAGACCTAACGGCGATCTAACTCGTCTTGTGTAGACCTAACGGCGATCTACTCGTCTTGTGTAGACCTAACGGCGATCTAACTCGTCTTGTGTAGACCTAACGGCGATCTAACTCGTCTTGCGTAGACCTAACGGCGATCTAACTCGTCTTGTGTAGACCTAACGGCGATCTACTCGTCTTGTGTAGACCTAACGGCGATCTAACTCGTCTTGTGTAGACCTAACGGTGATCTAACTCGTCTTGCGTAGACCTAACGGCGATCTTACTCGTCTTGCGTAGACCTAACGGTGATCTAACTCGTCTTGCGTAGACCTAACGGCGATCTACTCGTCTTGTGTAGACCTAACGGCGATCTACTCGTCTTGTGTAGACCTAACGGTGATCTAACTCGTCTTGTGTAGACCTAACGGCGATCTACTCGTCTTGTGTAGACCTAACGGCGATCTAACTCGTCTTGTGTAGACCTAACGGCGATCTACTCGTCTTGTGTAGACCTAACGGCGATCTTACTCGTCTTGTGTAGACCTAACGGCGATCTAACTCGTCTTGCGTAGACCTAACGGCGATCTAACTCGTCTTGTGTAGACCTAACGGCGATCTAACTCGTCTTGTGTAGACCTAACGGCGATCTAACTCGTCTCGCGTAGACCTAACGGCGATCTAACTCGTCTTGTGTAGACCTAACGGCGATCTAACTCGTCTTGCGTAGACCTAACGGTGATCTAACTCGTCTTGTATAGACCTAACGCCTATCTAACTTGTCTTGTGTAGACCTAACGGTGATCTACTCGTCTTGTGTAGACCTAACGGCGATCTAACTCGTCTTGTGTAGACCTAACGGCGATCTAACTCGTCTTGTGTAGACCTAACGGCGATCTAACTCGTCTTGTGTAGACCTAACGGCGATCTAACTCGTCTTGCGTAGACCTAACGGCGATCTAACTCGTCTTGTATAGACCTAACGCCTATCTAACTTGTCTTGTGTAGACCTAACGGTGATCTACTCGTCTTGTGTAGACCTAACGGCGATCTACTCGTCTTGCGTAGACCTAACGGTGATCTAACTCGTCTTGCGTAGACCTAACGGTGATCTAACTCGTCTTGCGTAGACCTAACGGCGATCTAACTCGTCTTGTATAGACCTAACGCCTATCTAACTTGTCTTGTGTAGACCTAACGGTGATCTACTCGTCTTGTGTAGACCTAACGGCGATCTACTCGTCTTGCGTAGACCTAACGGCGATCTACTCGTCTTGTGTAGACCTAACGGCGATCTAACTCGTCTTGTGTAGACCTAACGGCGATCTAACTCGTCTTGTGTAGACCTAACGGCGATCTAACTCGTCTTGCGTAGACCTAACGGCGATCTTACTCGTCTTGCGTAGACCTAACGGCGATCTGGGGTCGGAACACAGTAGGCCGGTGCTGAAGGGTGTTTCCACTGAGCGGTACGGTACAGTAAATGTAATAAAGTAGGTTAATCACAGAAGTAACACAGCGTAGTCTTCATACCCGGTTCAGGAGCAGTGAGTGTTTGTTCTCTGTAGTGGTGTGGTTAGCAGGATTATTAGGCTGCTGTCACTTTAAGACTGAATGCACGCGCGATTGACAATTTTAAGTGAATTTGTCCGAGCGTAGGAAGGCATTAAAGAGAGCTCGACTTGCACTGTCTGAGAGACGCAGCTTTCAGGGCGCGAGCTTCGGATGCTACACTTCCCACACAGCGCGCGAGTAACGGATTCCCTCTCGCGTGTTCCAACGCTTGAATATTTACATTGGAAAGGCTGAAACCTTCGTGATGATGCACTGACCCATCAACTCTACAGAGCGTTGTTCATGTTATCACAGCATTGCATTTGTTAGAAATCAAAGAGTTGTTACTGGCGAATGACACCGTTTCATACACTTACCAAACTCCGATTTTTGCATGTGCCGCTTGTCGAGTGTTAAGTTAAGGCTCTGGCTGTAAGTATTCCATCCACAAATACACCACCTCTTCTGTTAATGGCTTGTCGTTGTGTTTTGGACAGCCATCATGATTTGTTGTGTTCAGTGGTGATGCATGTTGCAGCTCTCGCCAGTACACCGCAGCGGTGATGTGCTAGTGCTAGCCTAGTGTGTGTGCTGGTGTCAGGCCGCTGAACGCTGCTCGTGTCTGCAGGAGTGTCCTGAGGTGTGGTACCTCCGCCCGTGTCCTCCTGTGCTGATGGGTGCGATGGCCTCGTCTGTGCTCCACCTCCTGCCGCTGCGCCTGCTCCTGCTGGACGCCCTCATGGCCGACTACACCCTTCTGGTGGACGCACACATGAGCAGCGGCCACGACAAGTCCCTTGACTTCCACCAGGTCAGAGCACACACACACACACACACACACACACACACGAGCAGCGGCCACGACCAGTCCCTTCACTTCCACCAGGTCAGAACACACACACACACATGAGCAGCGGCCACGACCAGTCCCTTCACTTCCACCAGGTCAGAACACACACACACACACACACACACACACACGAGCAGCGGCCACGACCAGTCCCTTCACTTCCACCAGGTCAGAACACACACACACACACATGAGCAGCGGCCACGACAAGTCCCTTGACTTCCACCAGGTCAGAACACACACACACACACACACACACGAGCAGCGGCCACGACCAGTCCCTTCACTTCCACCAGGTCAGAACACACACACACACATGAGCAGCGGCCACGACAAGTCCCTTGACTTCCACCAGGTCAGAACACACACACACACACACACGAGCAGCGGCCACGACCAGTCCCTTGACTTCCACCAGGTCAGAACACACACACACACACATGAGCAGCGGCCACGACCAGTCCCTTCACTTCCACCAGGTCAGAACACACACACACACATGAGCAGCGGCCACGACAAGTCCCTTGACTTCCACCAGGTCAGAACACACACACACACACACACGAGCAGCGGCCACGACCAGTCCCTTGACTTCCACCAGGTCAGAACACACAAACACACACACGAGCAGCGGCCACGACCTGTCTCTTTACTTCCACCAGGTCAGGACACACACACACACACACACACAACCCCTGTAACCCCTGTGAGTGTGTGTGTTCTCTGATCAGGAGTGTGTTGTAGAGATGTAACCCCTGTGAGTGTGTGTGTGTGTTCTCTGATCAGGAGGAGTCTGCGCTCCCGAAGGAAGCAGAGGAGCTGCTGTCGGTGAGACGGGAGCGTCGGGAGTGGGCCACGCTTCACTATTCTCTGACAGACGCCGGCCTCCTGGATCGCTCCAGCTTCAGACCCTCTCCACACACACACACACACTGCGTCTGACCTGTCCTCTGTGTATCAGTAGTGTTGTTTCTCCTGCTCCTGGAGACTGTCCTGATCAGTTATTATTTGGAAAGAATCAATTTTTTGTACAATACGTTGGAATTCATAATGCTGCATGTTTTACACTTCTGCAGTGTGTGAAGTGTTCCCATTAAATGTAAAGCTCTTCTGCTGCTGTTGACTCCTGTGTTTATGTGACACACAGAAGGGTTGTGGTGTTTTACACTAAACCTGAGAACTCTGAGATGAAGCTGTCGCTTTGAGACTCGGACAGAAGCTTCTTAATCAAAGGAAGACATTTCAGCATTACATTCATTTCCACAGAAAGAAAAACTGAAACCTTGCATGCTGCATCGTTATAATTTATGATAAAAATGCTACCAACAAGAGTGCAGAGTGAATAATAGATGTGTGACATTATGCCAGCAGTCATTTCCCACTGAAGCCCGAGACTGGTTTCCCACTGAAGCCCGAGACTGGTTTCCCACTGAAGCCCGAGACTGGTTTCCCACTGAAGCCCGAGACTGGTTTCCCACTGAAGCCCGAGACTGGTTTCCCACTGAAGCCCGAGACTGGTTTCCCACTGAAGCCCGAGACTGGTTTCCCACTGAAGCCCGAGACTGGTTTCCCACTGAAGCCCGAGACTGGTTTCCCACTGAAGCCCAAGACTGGTTTCCCACTGAAGCCGGAGACTGGTTTCCCACTGAAGCCCGAGACTGGTTTCCCACTGAAGCCCGAGACTGGTTTCCCACTGAAGATAGTTAGTAGATTGTGTTCACTCAATGGCTGGCTGTCTGGGTGGTGTCTGCGAAATAATATAGAATTCATAGACAATTGGAAAAGTTTTTGGGGCAAACCTGACCTGTTGAAAAGAGATGGTATTCATCCCTCCTGGGATGGTGCTGCTCTTCTCTCTAGTAATTTGGCTCATAGTCTTAGAGATAAAACATGACAATCTGGGCCTCAGGTCAGGAAGCAGACAGACTGGCTTAACCGACCGTCTGCTAGCGGCCTCACGTCACCAAGGTCAGATAAATCCCATCACATAGAGACTCTTTCACCTAGATATCATCATATAGAGCCTCTTTCACCTAGATATCACCATATAGAGACTCTTTCACCTAGATATCATCATATAGACACTCTTTCACCTAGATATCATCATATAGAGACTCTTTCACCTAGATATCATCATATAGAGACTCTTTCCCCTAGATATCATCATATAGAGACTCTTTCACCTAGATATCATCATATAGAGCCTCTTTCACCTAGATATCACCATATAGAGACTCTTTCACCTAGATATCATCATATAGACACTCTTTCACCTAGATATCATCATATAGAGACTCTTTCACCTAGATATCATCATATAGAGACTCTTTCACCTAGATATCATCATATAGAGACTCTTTCACCTAGATATCATCATATAGAGACTCTTTCACCTAGATATCATCACATAGAGACTCTTTCCCCTAGATATCATCATATAGACACTCTTTCACCTAGATATCATCATATAGACACTCTTTCACCTAGATATCATCATATAGACACTCTTTCACCTAGATATCATCATATAGACACTCTTTCACCTAGATATCATCATAGAGACTCTTTCACCTAGATATCATCATATAGAGCCTCTTTCACCTAGATATCATCATATAGAGCCTCTTTCACCTAGATATCATCATATAGACACTCTTTCCCCTAGATATCATCATAGACACTCTTTCACCTAGATATCATCATATAGACACTCTTTCACCTAGATATCATCATAGAGACTCTTTCACCTAGATATCATCATATAGACACTCTTTCACCTAGATATCATCATATAGAGACTCTTTCACCTAGATATCATCATATAGAGACTCTTTCACCTAGATATCATCATATAGAGACTCTTTCACCTAGATATCATCATATAGAGACTCTTTCACCTGATATCATCATATAGAGCCTCTTTCACCTAGATATCATCATATAGACACTCTTTCCCCTAGATATCATCATATAGACACTCTTTCACCTAGATATCATCATATAGACACTCTTTCACCTAGATATCATCATAGAGACTCTTTCACCTAGATATCATCATATAGAGCCTCTTTCACCTAGATATCATCATATAGAGACTCTTTCACCTAGATATCATCATATAGAGACTCTTTCACCTAGATATCATCATATAGAGACTCTTTCACCTAGATATCATCATATAGAGACTCTTTCACCTGATATCATCATATAGAGCCTCTTTCACCTAGATATCATCATATAGAGACTCTTTCACCTAGATATCATCATATAGAGCCTCTTTCACCTAGATATCATCATATAGAGACTCTTTCACCTAGATATCATCATATAGAGCCTCTTTTCCCTAGATATCATCATATAGAGCCTCTTTCACCTAGATATCATCATATAGAGACTCTTTCACCTAGATATCATCATATAGAGACTCTTTCACCTAGATATCATCACATAGAGCCTCTTTCACCTAGATATCATCATATAGAGCCTCTTTCACCTAGATATCATCATATAGAGACTCTTTCACCTGATATCATCATATAGAGCCTCTTTCACCTAGATATCATCATATAGAGCCTCTTTCACCTAGATATCATCATATAGAGACTCTTTCACCTAGATATCATCATATAGAGCCTCTTTTCCCTAGATATCATCATATAGAGCCTCTTTCCCCTAGATATCATCATATAGAGACTCTTTCACCTAGATATCATCATATAGAGACTCTTTCACCTAGATATCATCATATAGAGACTCTTTCACCTAGATATCATCATATAGAGCCTCTTTCCCCTAGATATCATCATATAGAGACTCTTTCACCTAGATATCATCATATAGAGCCTCTTTCACCTAGATATCATCATATAGAGACTCTTTCACCTAGATATCATCATATAGAGACTCTTTCCCCTAGATATCATCATATAGAGCCTCTTTCACCTAGATATCATCATATAGAGACTCTTTCACCTAGATATCATCATATAGAGACTCTTTCACCTAGATATCATCATATAGAGACTCTTTCACCTCATATCATCATATAGAGCCTCTTTCACCTAGATATCATCATATAGAGCCTCTTTTCCCTAGATATCATCATATAGAGACTCTTTCACCTAGATATCATCATATAGAGACTCTTTCCCCTAGATATCATCATATAGAGCCTCTTTCACCTAGATATCATCATATAGAGACTCTTTCACCTAGATATCATCATATAGAGACTCTTTCACCTAGATATCATCATATAGAGACTCTTTCACCTAGATATCATCATATAGAGACTCTTTCACCTAGATATCATCATATAGAGCCTCTTTCACCTGATATCATCATATAGAGCCTCTTTCACCTAGATATCATCATATAGAGACTCTTTCACCTAGATATCATCATATAGAGCCTCTTTCACCTAGATATCATCATATAGAGACTCTTTCACCTAGATATCATCATATAGAGCCTCTTTCACCTGATATCATCATATAGAGACTCTTTCACCTAGATATCATCATATAGAGCCTCTTTTCCCTAGATATCATCATATAGAGCCTCTTTCACCTAGATATCATCATATAGAGCCTCTTTTCCCTAGATATCATCATATAGACACTCTTTCCCCTAGATATCATCATATAGAGACTCTTTCACCTAGATATCATCATATAGAGCCTCTTTCACCTGATATCATCATATAGAGACTCTTTCACCTAGATATCATCATATAGAGACTCTTTCACCTAGATATCATCATATAGAGCCTCTTTCACCTGATATCATCATATAGAGACTCTTTCACCTAGATATCATCATATAGAGCCTCTTTTCCCTAGATATCATCATATAGAGCCTCTTTCACCTAGATATCATCATATAGAGACTCTTTCACCTAGATATCATCATATAGAGACTCTTTCACCTAGATATCATCATATAGAGACTCTTTCACCTGATATCATCATATAGAGACTCTTTCACCTAGATATCATCATATAGAGCCTCTTTCCCCTAGATATCATCATATAGAGACTCTTTCACCTAGATATCATCATATAGAGACTCTTTCACCTAGATATCATCACATAGAGCCTCTTTCACCTAGATATCATCATATAGAGCTTCTTTCACCTAGATATCATCACATAGAGCCTCTTTCACCTAGATATCATCATATAGAGCTTCTTTCACCTAGATATCATCATATAGAGACTCTTTCTCCTAGATATCATCACATAGAGCCTCTTTCACCTAGATATCATCATATAGAGCTTCTTTCACCTAGATATCATCATATAGAGCCTCTTTCACCTAGATATCATCATATAGAGACTCTTTCACCTAGATATCATCATATAGAGACTCTTTCACCTAGATATCATCACATAGAGCCTCTTTCACCTAGATATCATCACATAGAGCCTCTTTCACCTAGATATCATCACATAGAGCCTCTTTCACCTAGATATCATCACATAGAGACTCTTTCCCCTAGATATCATCACATAGAGCCTCTTTCACCTAGATATCATCATATAGAGCCTCTTTCACCTAGATATCATCATATAGAGCCTCTTTCACCTAGATATCATCATATAGAGACTCTTTCACCTAGATATCATCACATAGAGCCTCTTTCACCTAGATATCATCACATAGAGCCTCTTTCCCCAAGATATCATCATATAGAGCCTCTTTCGCCTAGATATCATCATATAGAGACTCTTTCACCTAGATATCATCATATAGAGACTCTTTCCCCTAGATATCATCACATAGAGCCTCTTTCACCTAGATATCATCATATAGAGACTCTTTCACCTAGATATCATCATATAGAGACTCTTTCCCCTAGATATCATCACATAGAGCCTCTTTCACCTAGATATCATCATATAGAGCCTCTTTCACCTAGATATCATCACATAGAGACTCTTTCCCCTAGATATCATCACATAGAGCCTCTTTCACCTAGATATCATCATATAGACACTCTTTCACCTAGATATCATCATATAGACACTCTTTCACCTAGATATCATCATATAGAGCCTCTTTCACCTAGATATCATCATATAGAGCCTCTTTCACCTAGATATCATCATATAGAGCCTCTTTCACCTAGATATCATCATATAGAGCCTCTTTCACCTAGATATCATCATATAGAGACTCTTTCCCCTAGATATCATCATATAGAGCCTCTTTCACCTAGATATCATCATATAGAGCCTCTTTCACCTAGATATCATCATATAGAGCCTCTTTCACCTAGATATCATCATATAGAGACTCTTTCACCTAGATATCATCATATAGAGCCTCTTTCACCTAGATATCATCACATAGAGCCTCTTTCACCTAGATATCATCACATAGAGCCTCTTTCACCTAGATATCATCATATAGAGCCTCTTTCACCTAGATATCATCATATAGACACTCTTTCACCTAGATATCATCATATAGAGACTCTTTCCCCTAGATATCATCACATAGAGCCTCTTTCACCTAGATATCATCACATAGAGCCTCTTTCACCTAGATATCATCACATAGAGCCTCTTTCACCTAGATATCATCATATAGAGCCTCTTTCACCTAGATATCATCATATAGAGCCTCTTTCACCTAGATATCATCATATAGACACTCTTTCACCTAGATATCATCATATAGAGACTCTTTCACCTAGATATCATCATATAGAGACTCTTTCCCCTAGATATCATCATATAGAGACTCTTTCACCTAGATATCATCACATAGAGCCTCTTTCACCTAGATATCATCATATAGAGACTGTGTCTGTTCCCCGAACTTGGAAATCCCAAAAACTTTCAAACTCATCTAAGGTTAAAAATGTAATTGATGATCAACAAATAAAAAACAGATATAATACGGATGAGCAAATGATAAAGCTTGGGTTGCTGAATATTCGATCTCTTACTTCAAAAGCGCTAATAGTTAATGATATGATTACAGATTATAACCTAGATGTGCTGTGTTTGACAGAAACCTGGCTAAAACCAAACGATTACATTGCTTTAAATGAGTCAACCCCACAAGATTACGGTTATAAACATGAACCTCGTCTGAAACGCAAAGGAGGAGGTGTTGCTGTAATTTATAGTAATATTTTCAAAACCACTAAGAAATCTAGTTGTAAATATAATTCTTTTGAAGTGTTGGTGCTTAATGTAAAAATATATAGTGTAAACGATAAATCACATTTGAGAATTCTGCTGGCTACTGTATACAGGCCTCCAGGGCACCATACAGACTTTATCAAAGAATTTGCAGACTTTCTATCAGAATTAGTATTGGCTGCAGATAAAGTACTAATTGTTGGTGATTTTAATATACACATAGATAATGAAAAAGATGCATTGGGATTGGCATTTAAAGACATTATAAACTCAATTGGAGTTAGACACGTGTCAGGACCGACTCATTGCCGTAATCATACTCTAGATCTAATACTATCACATGGAATAGATGTTGATGCCGTTGAAATACTGCAGCAGAGCGATGACATCTCAGATCATTATCTAGTCTCGTGTAAATTACATTTAGCCAAGGCTGCAAAGCCGACTCCGTGTTATAAATATGTTAGACCGATCACTTCTGCCACTAAAGATTGCTTTATCAATAATCTTCCTAATCAGTTTCATCATCTCAGCATCCCGGATAGCTTAGAAGAACTCGATATTGCAACAGAAACTTTTAACTCTCTCTTTTCCAGCACTTTAGACACAGTTGCTCCGCTGCGCTTAAATAAGATTAAAGAACATAGTCCAGCGCCGTGGCACAACGAGCACACTCACACACACACACACACTCACACACACACACTCACACACACACACTCACACACACACACACACTCACACACACACACACACTCACACACACACTCAGGCCCTTAAGAGAGCAGCCAGAAAAATGGAGCGCTGGAAGAAAACAAAACTAGAGGTGTTTCGGATTTCATGGAAGGAGAGCTCGATTGCTTACAGAGAGGCTTTAAAAGCTGCTAGATCTGCTTATTTTTCAACCCTATTAGAAGAAAATAAACATAATCCTAGGTATTTATTTGAAACAGTGGCTAAACTAACGAAAAAGAAAGCTTCAAGCCCAGAATCTTCCAAGCAACACAGCAGTAATGACTTTATGAACTTCTTCACTTATAAGATCGATAATATCAGGGACAAAATTATAACTATGCAACCGTCTAATACAGTATCGCATCAGGAAGTGCATTGTAGTCTCCCTGAGGGAAAATTTGATTCATTCATTGCTATAGGAGAGGAAGAATTTTGCAAACTCGTCAAATCATCTAAATCCACAACGTGTATGCTAGACCCTATACCGACTAAGCTGCTGAAAGAGATGCTTCCAGATGTCATAGATCCTCTTCTTAATATCATTAATTCATCTTTGTCTCTAGGATACGTACCAAAAACCTTTAAGCTAGCTATGATTAAACCGCTTGTTAAAAAACAGCAACTTGATCCTACAAAACTAGTCAATTACAGGCCGATCTCTAATCTGCCATTTCTGTCAAAGATATTAGAAAAAGCAGTATCCTCACAACTGTGTTCCTTTCTTGAAAGAAATGATATCTGCGAGGATTTTCAGTCCGGATTTAGACCGTACCATAGTACCGAGACAGCTCTCGTTAGAGTCACAAATGATTTGCTCTTATCATCCGATCGTGGTTGTATCTCTCTATTAGTGTTACTTGATCTTAGTGCTGCATTTGACACCATTGACCACAACATCCTTTTAAATAGACTCGAACATTATGTTGGCATTAGTGGAATTGCACTAGCATGGTTTAAATCATACTTATCTGACCGTTATCAGTTTGTAGCAGTAAATGAAGAGATGTCTTATCAATCACAAGTTCAGTATGGCGTACCACAAGGCTCAGTACTAGGACCGCTGCTGTTCACTCTGTACATGCTACCATTAGGAGATATCATTAGGAAACATGGAATTAGCTTTCACTGTTATGCCGACGATACTCAGCTGTATATTTCTTCAAAACGAAACTTACCAATTCACAAAATTAACGGAATGCATAGCTGATATAAACAACTGGATGACTAGTAATTTCCTACTACTAAATTCAGAAAAAACAGAGATTCTAATTATTGGACAAAAAACTTCCACACGTAATAACCTAGAGTACTGTCTAACACTTGATGATATTCTGTTAAGTCTTCGTCGTCGGTTAGGAACCTGTGTGTGTGTGTGTGTGTGTGTGTGTGCTCTTTGATACAAATCTTTCATTTGAAAGTCACGTGTCTAGTATCTGTAAAACCGCATTTTTCCATCTTAAAAATATATCTAAATTACGTCATATTCTCTCATTGACAAATGCAGAACAATTAGTTCATGCGTTCATGACCTCAAGGCTAGATTATTGTAATGCTCTACTGGGTGGTTGCCCTGCACGCTTAACAAACAAACTACAGCTAGTTCAAAACGCAGCAGCTCGAGTTCTTACCAGAACCAGGAAGTATGACCATATTAGCCCCGTTCTGTCAACACTGCATTGGCTGCCTATTAAACATTGTATAAACTTTAATTTAATTAATAATTACTTATTTAGTTTGTTGAGTCATTTACAACGGCTTTAAACGCGGCTCAACCAATCAGAATCCAGGACCAGATCTATTCGTTTTATAACCTTTATTTTTTTTTTTTCAAAACAAGTGTTGGCGTTTTTAAGAAGCTTTGTCTTGAGACTGTTTTTTAAATCCATTGTGCTCAAAACTTTTTTTTTAAAGCTTTTTACTTAAAATATTTTTGTAAATAAAGTGATATTATAGTCAACAAAGTCTCTCTCTCTCTCCCCCTCCCCCTATCCCCCCCCCCTCTTCCCCCCCCCCCCCCCCTCTCTCTCTCTCTCTCTCTCTCTCTCTATCTCTCTCTCTCTCTCCCCCAAGGGATTGTCCCGGTCTCGGTTGGCAGGGTGACAGTCCTCGAGTGTGTAAACTTGTGCTATTGTCCCCGGGCCAGAAGCTGCCATGGAGACACACTACTATGACACAGGGAAATGTTTGCTGATGGCCATTCTATGGGCTTTGTCCCACTCTTTCTCTTTCATGACGACTCGATTTAAGTCTCCGAATGTTTGACTACAAACGCGAGAGTGCTCTCCGGCTCCTCCGGCTTTGTCTCGCGGGTTTGAATGAGTAATTCAGCTTTTGTGTGTCTGGATTGAGGGGGCAAACAGAGAGACAAGATTCCTGAGCGCTCGAGCCGCTTCCCATGGTTATGCGGGATCAGACTGGGATCGGGATGGGGAACAGGAGCGTGGCGCTTCACCGGCCCTTTACAAACTCATTGTGCCCGAGGGGAACCGGTGACCGTTTCTACGGAGAAACATCGCGTCTGCGCGCTATTTTCCTGAGGGATTTCCATGACAACTATTTGTGGTGGCAAAGAATCCGACACCGGGCTCTCGAGCTCATTGTGAGGAGAGTGCGGGCTCTGATTGGCTCAGAGCAGTAATACACCGAGTCTATAGGCATTGAGCTTCAGTCAGTGTTATTATAGAGAGCGTCCCTTCACGAGCTTCTGTGCGCATTACCCGGGAACGGGAGAGCAGATGCGCGGGCCTGAGCGCGGAGGTTTGAACGCTCCGGGTGAACGCGTGCGATGGCCAACGCTGACAGCGAGGTGAAGACGCTCCTGAACTTCGTGAATCTGGCGTCGAGCGACATCAAGGCGGCGCTGGACCGATCCGCGCCCTGCAGGCGCTCCGTGGACCACCGCAAATACCTGCAGAAACAGCTCAAGCGCTTCACGCACAGGCCCGCAGACCAGCGCGCGCGCGCCCGGCCGAACGCGCCGGACCCGAGCCCGAACCCCGCGGGTCACGTGCCCATGCGCGCGCGCCAGCTCCCGGCGTCCTTCTGGCAGGAACCGCGCACCCCGGGCAACCGCGCGCGTCTCCAGCACCTCCTGAGGAACAGCGCGAGCGGCCCTGCGAGCGTCAGATCTCACGCAGAGAAAAGGAAGATGTTTCGCGATAATAATAATAATCACCCGCACGCGGAGCCGCCGAGGAGGAGCGCGCCGTGCGTGTGCGTGTGCGCGTGCTGCCCTCTTCAGTGTCACGCACTGCACGCGGACGCGCCTCTCAGGAACAGAACAGCGGAGGCGCGCGGACTCCACGGTAACGCGCATGTGGTGATCAAGCCGATTCCCACGAAGCCCGCGATCTCCTCCTCCATCTTCAGCGTGTTCGGCTTCATCTAGTGCTAGAGGACCACAGGACACTACAGGTCCACTGCAGGACTACTAACCTTCTCCAGCGCTTCTGTTTTAATCCACTACTGACACGTGCTGCACATGCACGAGCACTGTTTATGATCACGCGCCTTTGAGCACTTAAAGTACAGATGTAGCAGGAATAATACACACGTGCAGGGATGATTTTATCGGCTTTTGTGAAGTTGGAATGCGAGGACATGAAGATATGATCACAGCATTAGTTTACACGCATCATCAGGAGACTCTCTGTAGAATGAGTTTAACAGTCGCTCTGTGTTCCAGATTTCACTGTGATGTAGAGATAGATCAGTATTTATTATGATCTTGTAGATGTTGTTCTGTCACACTAAGCCTGGTCATAATCCAGGTTTTGTGCCGAATTAGCTCATTAAAACTGGTAATCGACTGCTTTGCACTGTCTGCTCATTACTGACACACACACACACACACACACACACACACACATCACACACACCACACATGACATAAGGAGAGCCTTTTATTCTGCACTCGCCAGTGTCATACTCTGTTTTTAGACCATCAAAATGCATAAAATTGTGTATAAAACACACACAAACGTTAAAAAATTGTAAGATCATAAATTAAAATGTATAAATAGCAACCTGAAGACAAAACACTCAATTCACAATAGAAGTAATCTCACAGCACCCATGTTTAAATGTCCAGCAGAAATATTGTTTCAGAAATATCCAGAATATTGTGTTTTTTTCGGTGTTGTGTTAGAGCTGGTTCTGGATCTAAGGGTCTGGTTCTGGATCTCAGAGCCGGTTCCAGATCTCAGGGGCCAGTTCTGGAGCTCAGGGGCCGGTTCTGGATCTAAGGGTCTGGTTCTGGATCTCAGAGCCGGTTCCAGATCTCAGGGGCCAGTTCTGGAGCTCAGGGGCCGGTTCTGGATCTAAGGGTCTGGTTCTGGATCTCAGAGCCGGTTCCAGATCTCAGGGGCCAGTTCTGGATCTAAGGGTCTGGTTCTGGATCTCAGAGCCGGTTCCAGATCTCAGGGGCCAGTTCTGGAGCTCAGGGGCCGGTTCTGGATCTAAGGGTCTGGTTCTGGATCTCAGAGCCGGTTCCAGATCTCAGGGGCCAGTTCTGGAGCTCAGGGGCCGGTTCTGAATCTAAGGGTCTGGTTCTGGAGCTCAGGTGTCGAGCCCGGAGCCGGTTCTGGAGCTCAGGAGCCGGTTCTGGATCTAACGGTCTGGTTCTGGAGCTCAGGAGCCGGTTCTGGAGCTCAGGAGCCGGTTCTGGAGCTCAGGGTCTGGTTCTGGAGCTCAGGAGCCGGTTCTGGAGCTCAGATGTCGGGCTTGGAGCCGGTTCTGGATCTAAGGGTCTGGTTCTGGAGCTCAGGAGCCGGTTCTGGAGCTCAGGAGCCGGTTCTGGATCTAAGGGTCTGGTTCTGAAGCTCAGGGGCTGGTTCTGGAGCTCAGGTGTCGGGCCCGGAGCCGGTTCTGGAGCTCAGGAGCCGGTTCTGGAGCTCAGGTACCGCAGCACGGGCCCCGGCAGCGGCAGCGAGTCGATGGACCTCAGTCTCCGGGTCCCCAGCTGCTCTCGGACCCTCAGCCGGCACAGGTGCATCAGGGGCCGAGGGGACGCTGCAAACACACACACACACACTAATCACCCTCACACTGGAACTGACCTGAGTGTTAGCCTAATGTGTGTATGAAATTCCCAAAATCAACAAACACAAATAAAAATAATAATTCCTAACTGAAATTGTCTTCTGTGTACGAAACGAAGGAAAGCATGAAAGACAAACAGAATTTATATTATAAAAGTGTCACTGTGGGTGAGCGGTTCCCGATCAGGCGAACAGTGTAAAGAAGCGTGTGTGTCCTTCACCGTCTGTGTTGCGGATCCTAAAGCGGGTCCTGAAGACTCACATGTGCTGTCGCTGATGCGGGGCCACTCGGGAGCGTCGCGGAGCAGGGCCGCGGTTCTGCTGCACAGCTGCACGTTTCCCACACACTCCAGCAGCAGATCCACGACCTCAGCGGCGGACCGGCTCCAGCGGGGGGACGCGATCCAGGAGCAGAACTGGCAGAACACAGCAGACACACAGCATTCATACGTCACTGGCAGTCACTGTATAAAGAATGTTTGGGTATAATATGTCAGTTCACTTTATTTTGCTCTCCTCACTTACACAAATCACCTATAGTGTCCTGCACACACTAGTTCAAAACAGAACACAAATGATATCTGGTGTCTGAATAATGATTGGTTTGACTGTGGATTGCTTTGGCTTGATATGTTTTTATGAGTCGCATTTTCCCTACATCCAAAGAATATATGGATACGGATTCTTACACCCGTACAGCGCTTGTCCTCAGAATGAATCTTTAAAGCTACACTGTGTAATTTTTTAAGTTGATTCTTAGCAAAAACCAATTTGTTCTTTCAAAATGATATGTGCTCATTAATGTATAATTACTTCTACCAACTATTCAAGTATTCTCGTAAGCGTAGAATCTGGCGTTTATAATACATACGAGCGAGTCGCTCGAATGGCGGAAGCCATGTTGCGCCTCCATCTTGAAAATGCATTAGCCAAAGAGGGATATACCGGGAAATTCGAGCTTCGCCTTTCGTGTTTTTACACTCAGCGGAAGATTTGAAATAATAGGCCACCGTATGAGTTAAACGCCCTTGGAATGGGAGGGGCTAGAAAGTAATATTCAGTTGGTAGTCATATACAGTTTCACCACTAGATGGGAGTAAATCCTACACAGTGAAGCTTTAATAGCAATGATCTGTACGACAATTGTTATCCAACACCAAATTCATGATCATGGCAGGCCTGAGAGTCACTGAGGCAAACTCATTCACTGGGGTCACCTGCAGCCCGGGCTCCGAGCGGCTCCGGCCGGCGTGCTCCTCCGGCGGGTGTGTGTGCGGTGTGAAGCAGGGCCGGGCGTCGCAGCCGTGCTCCAGCAGACAGCGCAGGACGCTGAGGTGGTGTGTGTGTGTGAGCAGCGCGGGGAGGGCCTCCACACGGGCCCCGTGCTCCAGCAGCAGCGCCACGGTCTCCACACACCCCTGCTCCGCCGCTAGCAGCAGCACCGGCTCCGCGTCAGGGTCGGCTCCGGCCCTCAGCAGCTCCGCGGCCGCCTGCGTGTTCCCGGCGGACACGGCGCAGAGCAGAGCCGAGCCGGAGGAGCGCCGCAGGTTCACGTCACACCCCGAGCGGATCAGCACGCGCAGGGCGTTCAGCTGGTTGTGCTCCGCGGACAGATGCAGCGGAGAGACGCCGCTCTCCCGTACCCGCACGCGGCTGCTGAGCGGCAGCAACAGGGACACTATCCTGCGGGAGACACGAGCTTAATACAGCAAACAAGCATTCTCAATCAAGACACTATTCAGCTTTCCTTTCTCCTGAGATTGTGTTTGCAGTAACAATGACCAGCCTGCAGAAAACTCTGTGTTAATGCCAAATATTAGGTTCTTTTGATCAACTTGTTTTCTTACTGGGAAAAAGAGAGATGAAACCATGTTGATGACCTGAGTCTATGGTAGAGTAGTGAGTTTAGTGTGAGACTCGGGGTCAGGGGTCAGGGGTCAGGGGTCAGATCTGTTCCGTGGGGACCGGAGTCAGTCCTAGAGCTCCTCCTGTCTGAGACTAAGAGACGTCGGCAGATTTCTCCGGCACAGAACACCACACACAGTGTAATGTGATACGCCGGTGTTTTCCAGATGTTTATCTATGTATCATCTTTTTACTCTTAATTCCTTTTAGAACTGTTTTAATTTTCTTTGCTTTTATTTTGTGATTATTTTAATTCCTTTCTTTAAAGCACTTTGAATTACCATAGTGTATAAAGTGTGCTATATAAATGATTCATCTGAGCTCATGATGCGCCTGTTTTTTATCTGAAAAAAATCGAAAAAAATCGAATTTACTAATTCGTAGTACGATTTACTAATTTGTTCCCTCGATTTATAAATTGTGCGCACAATATAGCACATCAGGGGAACAGAACAGCAAATCATGCGCAGTGTTGTTCTCCTGAAAGTCACGAGGGCTCCGATCAGATCAGTGATGATCCGCTCCAGCAAACCAGACCTCGCTTCCCTGAAGAGGGAACTCGTGCGTCGATTAGCGCTGAGAGAACGCTTCGCGAGATGACGTCCTGAAGCACATGTGAAATCTGTCCAATGGTGTGGCGGGACGTCAGAGGCGGGTCACGTGACGAACCAGGACACTATAAAGCTGCCCAAAATAATCCTTTTCACAAGATGTCAAACAAATCTGATGTCCCCAGAATGTGTGTGTGTCAGATCTCCAGGAACAGGTGTGTGTGTGTGTGTCAGATCTTCAAGAACGTGTGTGTGTGTATGTGTGTGTGTGTGTGTGTGTGTGTGTGTGTCAGATCTCCAGGAACAGGTGTGTGTGTGTGTGTGTGTGTGTGTGTGTGTCAGATCTCCAGGAACAGGTGTGTGTGTGTGTGTGTGTGTGTGTGTGTCAGATCTCCAGGAACAGGTGTGTGTGTGTGTGTGTGTGTGTGTCAGATCTCCAGGAACAGGTGTGTGTGTGTGTGTGTGTGTGTGTCAGATCTCCAGGAACAGGAGTAGTGTATCTCCACACACA